>NC_044983.1:59406928-59713499 GCF_008728515.1 Papio anubis
TCTCATGTCCAGGAAGAATGAGATACACAGACAAGTGAGGGGTGAACAAGGTGAAGAGGTGCCTTATTGAGAACAGAACAACTCAGAGGAGACCCACAGTGGGAAGCTCCTCACTGCAGGAAGGTTATCCCATTGTCTGCCTGAGTCTGGCTGAGTTGGGGAATGTTACTGGTTTCAGAGGGGAGGAAGTGCATGCTGATTGTTCCATGGACAGCCATGGATAGGCTGGAAAAAGCACCATAAGTTCTCACTCCGGTCTGGGCAACTGGCAGCCCATCCCACTGACCTCAGGCTGTTCCAGGCCTGAAGGTGGGGTTTCACTGGGGATCTGCCCCTTTCCACCCAGGAGCCTATTTGCCTCCTGCTGCCATTGACCTGCCATCACAGTGCCCATGGCACCCAGACTGTTGATGCCAAAGGGTGCCTGCAGGTCCGTGCTGAGCCACCCTTAGCCCTCCTTCGGGCTCCGTCTCATGCTTGCGGGTATGCAGGGGACTAAGGCAGCAGGGGACTGGCGTGTAAGCACTGCCCTGATCACTCACATAGCAGGCCAGGTAGTGACAGTGCCCAGGCTCAGCCACAACTTCACTCCGAAATTGGAGCAGGTGCCACGAGCGGGAGAGGCCAGGCAGTGGGAGCAGGCACTTCCAAGCCTGTGGGGAAATGGGGACTTCCTGGACCTGAGAGAGTGCAGAGATTCCAGGTCCAGAGATGCAGGTGGGCATGCGCAGCTTTGCCCAGAATGGTGGGGCTTCTGCCCCTCCAACTGGAAGGGGGCGGGACTTCTGCCTGTTCCCAGCTCCCACCATCTCCATGGAGCACACAGCCCCAACAGTGCTTCCCCCACTATAGCCAGCATCATGCAAGCGGCCACTCCAGATGGACTGCTGCTGCCATCACAAACACATTTAGTACTATTGTAAATGTATTCTTGGTGAAACAACTCTTTTGTCATTTTAAAATATCCTCCTTAAATGTGGTACTAATCGTTGTTCTGAAATCTATGTTCTCTGATACAGTCATAGCTATTCTAACTTTCTTTTTATTTATATTAAATGTATAGCTTTTAAAAATGGTTTTATTATTAACTTATGTAGGTCATTGTATTTAAATGTATCTTATATAGGCAAGGTAGAGTTGGGTTTTGTTTTTTTTAATCCAGTCTGACAATCTCTTCCTTTTAATTTGAATGTTTAGACCAGTGGTTTTCAAACTTTCTGGTCATGTGATACCTTCACACTCAACATGATTTTGTTTATGTGAGTTAGATATTTATTTGTTGATACTCTATTAGAAATTTAAAAAACATTAAAAAGTTTATTGTTACATTTAAAAATAAAAACAGCATTACATTTTAACATGCATATACATTTATGAAAAATAATAACTTATTTTCAAAAAGAATGAAAAAATGTAGCTTTTGTTTACATTTTTGCAAATCTAGCTTTCTATTTCTTCTAATGTCAATTTTGTAATATTTGCTGAATTTTTAACCTTTCAAATTTTCTACATATTTATAGTATTTCTTATAATTAAACATTTCTTTTGTGTCCCCTAGGTCCCATTTTTTTTCTATTGCTGTCTTTTTATATTCTCTCTTCATTTATTTTTGGATCAAGTGAGCAAAAATTTTTATTTTCTTTTCTGAGTTAATTTATTAAGAAATAGATTGTTGAGTTTCACAATTGGCTAATTTATTTTTTCTGCTTCTTGATATCAAATCTGAGAATCTAAAACTATAATTTTATCCTGATTTAATCAGTTGTGGCAGGTACAATGCTTTTGTTACTCTTATGTAGTATTTTAGATGAACTATAAATTGTATTAAAGACATGATCTCTTCCCCACATATATTGTATTACATTTCCAAAGTATTTAGCCAAACACGAATTAACTAATTAGAAGGAAAGTGGTTACATAGAGAAAAAGCAGATGCATCAAGTCCCAACCAATTTTCTTGGACGCTAGCCTTCCTAACACAGCCACATGACTACTAGTGCCACCTTTCACAAGATGATTGCTAGATCTGAGAAGCTTCACTCTTTTCAATATGCTATTATGAACATGTTCATAATACACAAAAATTACACAAAATACACAAAAAAGATTAGTAAAATGAACTATGTGTACTCATCCCCTAGAGTCAAGAGTTTGGATAAAGATTTTACCAAGCTTGTTTTATTTCTTTCTTTTTAATTTTCTGAATTCTTTTTTTCTTTCATTTTATTTTTACTGAATTTTTTAAAAGCAAATAATATGTATCATTTCATTTAACTCCCACATACTTTAGGGATATCTCTAAAGATTTTTTTTATACAACCACAATGACATGATCTCACTTAACAAAATCAACAGTAATCTTTGGTTTTACCCAATACCTGGTACAAGTCAAATTCTTCAATTGTCTCAAGAAGTCCCTTTTTATAATTAACATATTTTAATTAGGATCTCCAAGTCCACATATTGCATTGAGTTGTTTTATATTGTAAGTTTATTTACTCTAACCTAGTCCATCTTCTCCTACTCCCTGCTTTTATATGCCATTGAACTTGTTCAAGAAACTAGTTCAGCTGTTATATAAAATGTCTTATATTCTGATTTGCTTATTGCCTACACATAATGACATATAACATCTTGTATAATCTATATTTTCTATAAATTGGAAAGGTGTTCTTAAAAGCTTGATTTGATTCATGTTTAACTTTTTGGGGGCAAGAATATTTCATAGATAGATCCATGTATTTTATATTGGATAACTTCAGAAGGTATGTAACGTATGGTTGTTCTACTTCGTAGAAGTCAAAATTGATCAACGGTTTCAGATGGTAAAAGATTGATCCTTCCATTGCTAAGTTTGCCATCAAGTTTTATTTCATGTTTTATCTATTGATGACCACTACCTAAGTCAATTATTTGTTTAGGGGTTGAAAAAAATTTTATCTTTTCTTCCATATTTATATGCTAGATTTCTTCTGTTGTAATAGTTATTTCCAATGATGTGCAATATTTGTGTTTGTATGATTTTAACTTTCTCTTATTAAGTGTAATTATAAATTAGTTTTTTCTTTCAAATGCATGAGTTTTCCAGTCAATAGATTTCAGTAATTAGACTTCATCTGCTTTGGTAATATGTATCCTATCTTTCTCCATGTTGGTTCTTGTGTCATTTGGACACAACTCCATTAGTGTGGGATAGTGTTCTTGCTTTCTGGAACAAGATGTCCCAGGAAAATCTAGATTTTATACTTCAGGCAGGTATCCAGCTACTTCTCTAAAGAACTTTGGTATTTGGAGCACAGTCTTCATATATGAGCTGTCCTTGCTACTGAGTTACTGTTGCTTTTAAACCTCATCAGTGGACAGTACTAGAAAATGCATATGCTTAAAGAAAATAGTCACAATTTCATACTATTTTCAATTCAAAGTTACCATTATAGTTTTTTACTATTTTGTATGAATTTATCTTTATACCTTGTTTTCATACACTAAAATTTTTAACTTAGAACATCAACATAATTGCATACTTGCTGTATTCTCCTATATCAAAATGGATCACATTATTAATTATATAATTCAAGTTATTGACATCCTTATTTGATTTGTTGAGTTTTGGAAGAGGTGTAATAAAATATTTAACTATTATTATAGGTTTTTCTATTACTCTTTTATGTAATTTTGTTTTTATTTGTATGTATTTCTAAGCTCTGCTGTAAGGTACATAAAGGTTTAAAACTGTTATCTCTTTATAATCAATGTACAATTTGGCGATATGAAATATTGATCTTTATCCTGTTTGATGCTTGTCACTTCAAATTTTATCTGTCAGAAAATACTATGTTATACTTACCTTTCTTATTTAATACATCTTTATTTTCCAATTTTTGGTGTTATGTTCTCGATGTGCCTTTTGCAAATAGCTTATAATTCAAATTTGTGTGTCTCTTTGTATGTGCATTGCATATGTGTTTGTATTTATATAGCATCATTGCATTTTCCCCTTATTCTAACATTCTCAGCCTTTTAAATAGAGACACAGCTCGGCTATAAATTCATACTTACAAATATATAATTTTGGTTATACAATATTTGAGTTGAAGGTGAGGTGAACAAGTGTTCTTAGAATTTCATCATGATGTAAAGTATTATGGATTTTTTCTTCACAAACTAAAGCTAAGGTGGTTTAAATAAGAAGATTAAACTACAAGAAAAAAATTAAAAATAACATTTAGGAGTTCAGCTAACCTTTAAAATTGATGCTTACACCAATAATTAGATACATGGTAAGTCATATGCGTCAAAAAATATGTGTGTCATAAAATGAATATATTGCTGGAAATACCACTCAGCCTACAGAAGATGGAAAGAAACAAAAGTGATACTCAATGTCTCTTCAATGAATTATAAAGTGAAAAAATTCCTTTAATTGTGCAGGGCAAAGAAAGTGGCAGAGAGAGTGGCAAAGATTTTTAGTGGCCAGAATTTTTCAAGGGCTCCTTTCCCTTTCCAGAAACCCCAGCAGTTAACCTTTTCTCTAATATCTATTGTTCTCAATTAGCTGCTGACCAAATGATGCCAGTAGCCTACAGTATTTCTTAATCAATTTTAGCAAGTAGAAATTAGCAAATGAATTGCAAAAAACATATTCTCAACATAATCCCTTGAGGCAGAGCAGGATTTCTGCTCTTTGGGAAAAACAAACTTGGAAATATATGGTGCAACGCTATAGCATGTGGAACAGCATTTACTGCTTTTGAAGTTTTAAGAGACACAAAGTTCATCCCATTGCCAAGGAATTTCCCAGTTGTGTGGTTTACTCAGATGATCAGATGCTTTCTGAGCTCAGCATTGATCATCTTGCATTTTATTGGTCTCTGCAGTGTCATTACTATGGTTCATTATACTGTTTGCAACTGTCTTGGCCCACCTTGAAGATGGGTTCAAAAAGCCTCTCGTCCTGCGAACATTTCTCCAGCTTTGCCTATTCTGACTAAGTCAGCTAGGTTTCCTCCAATCAGGAACTGATTAGGTGGGAAAGGCATGAAACAAAATCAAGTGTTGGGCGGGCATATAGATAAAAATCTCTTCTATGCTTGTTATCAGGGCTTATTCCTGAAGCCTCTCATGTAGCTACTTCTATCCTATTGCCAGGGAGCCTGGCTAGGTTCTACCAGCTTTTAAGTTCTAGTGGAAAAGTTAAAACCATGCTTCTTAGATTTTTCCATCTATGTACCGTTGATAAACAGAACTCAGTCTGGGAAGGGCTGGGTGTTTATGGGATGAAGTAAGTGGTTTCAGGTGGACAGCTCTGTGTGTGCATGCGTGTGCATGTATGAGCTCATGTGTGCGTGTGTGTACATGTGTGCACGTGCATGTGTGAAGCATGCCACCTGACACTGTTCACCTTCATTCTGGAAAGTATACAATAATTTATTTGGGGGTCGAGGAATATTCTTCTACTCTCAATTTATAGACTTTTGTTGAAGTTCTACTGTGGGCATGAGGTTGGCCAATCGGAACATTATTCAGCTAGCCACAGTGACTACTTCAGTGACACAACTGGATCCAGTGAGACTTAAAGATTTTCCCCCCGGGACTTGTAGGAAAAATGATTCTTGCTTTTTTCCCTGAATTTTGAAGCAGAGCTCTCTGACATCCATCTTTTGTTTATAATAATGAAGTCAATATGGAGGAGAGAAGATTGTAAAATGAGATGAAGAAAAACGTCCAGGTAAGCTAACCCTAAAGCCGGTCCCACCCACAGGCTTTTTATTTATATAAGTAAAGTTGTTCCTTTTGTGTTTAAACCACTTTGGACACACATTGCCATTTGAAATGAACATACACAAAGTCCTTACTGATTCACTAATGCAAAACCTGTGTCCTTGAAATTCTTTGAAGTTTTTGGTTTTAGCCTAACAATTCATACACATTTAGCATTCAATTCCACAATATAACTATATATTTTTAAATATAAAACATGTTTAAATTATCATTCAAATTACTTAACTGTCTGCCTCAAAATTTTCAAGTAAAATTTATTTTCCAGGAGGAGATGTCATATTTACTATATAGTTTCTCATTCCCTTGACATAATTCTGCATGTGCCAGGTGGTACATCTACTGCAATTTTAGAAACACAGACTTGAGGAGTGTTGGGTACAAGTATAATCGGGAACTTCTGAATACAGAAAGTTTTCAGGACTCAAAGACATGGAAATGTAGTGATAGCATAATAGGCTTTGTCACAAGAAGACCCATTTGGGACTTCACAAACAGGCAGCATTCATCCCATCCATAGAGAAAGCTCCTGTGTAGAGGAATGCATAAATATAAAAATTCCATAAGGTAGTGTAGTGAGGTTCACAATCTGAATTTCAACAACTTTATTGAAATATCTATGTGCGAGCAGAGCTATCCCACGTTATAAATTACGACATATGACACGGAAGGAAAGAAAGAATAGAGCTAATGCCTCTGGGGAGTATGTTTCCTTTTCTTTTTTATTTCTCAGAGTTATTATTTCCCTACCCCACAATAACTTACAGGTTATGGACTACTGAATTCATTTTTTTTTCTCACAAAGTTAGTCTAAATATCTGTTGTTCAATAGGCTCAGACTTTCGATGGTGATGAAAAATGGCATAGATGCTTGACTCATGCTCTGTGAAGACCCTATTTTACTGTGCATTGCCAAATGTCCACAGGCTGGAGGAAATAGGAAATGATCAAACCATCAAATCTTTCATCAGATTTCTTTTAAGTGAACTTTTTAAGCAGGTGCACACACTTATCGTTTATAGGAAAGTGGAATAAAATTTCAACATCTGAATGATTTCAGAAATCCTGATAAAATGAGAAATATTCAGCCAAGTGTCTGGATTTCTTGTTTGCCTATTAGCTACCACCTCAGTAATTGAAGGCATATGAATTTTGTCTTTACTTCTTGATCCTTTGACTCATAAACCTGTAATGAACTCTAGACATCGTATAGCATCTTCTCTGGCTGCTGGTCCAAATAATCTTAGATGGGGGATTCATCGTCTCCACTTCTTACTCCATATTTGATTGTCATGAATTTTCTTTACATAGGAGCCTCTAGAATGCTACACAGCAGTCACAAAATACAGAAAATAATTTAAGATCCCACCTCAACATTCTGCAGTAACAAAAGTTTAGCAAAAAAGGAGACTATCACTTGATCTTCAGTTCTCATTCATCTGACCCAAAGGACAGTGACTCCAAAATTCAGTTTCATTTTGAACTGCAGTATTATACTTGAACATATGATGCTTTTTTTCTTCCTTGGCTGAGCCTACTTGGGTGTCTTTATTTCTAATTTGTTTCAAGCAACTAAAGGAAATTAACACCACTTTGCACCCTAAAGATTAATGGCCAAGGAAGTTACCTTTCCGATGTTAGAAAATATTTTCGGGGATCATTTCTTCCCCAGAGCTCATTTGGACTTACCTCATTCCCTGCAAAATAGAAACTGTTGTTAGCTGTAGGAGCTAGGAAAAAGCTGTCTATAGCTAGGAAAATAGAAATAATAACAATATTTTCAGAAATAGACATAATTAAAGACATTGAGCGCTGTCTGTAATGTTTTATTAATGTGAGAATCACAAGAGGGATTTCTTTTTGTCATTGCATACAATAATAGCAACAGAGCAAAGGTATTCAAGAATTCAGAGCTCCTATATGTTGTTTTCTCTATTTGTACTAATTTGAGTAATTTTGATCCTTGGTAGGTTATAACTATTTGGGTGCTCCTTAATTTGGCATCCACAAAAAATGATTTAATGTGATTTATTTTATGCAATGAAATAATTCCAACATACTAGTTCATTAAGAATATATAAACAGAATGGAGTATTTATTACATATTAAGGAAAACTCTGGAATGTAAATATCAGTCATGGGCTATAGTAATAAAAAATATGCATTTTAAGGAAATGACAGTGCTCAACTATAGTCTACAAAATGGAATTTTATCCTATCTCCCTACTCAATTCTTCCACTGAAAAGCAGCAAGTGGGTTAGAGAGCACAAACAGACAGAGAAAAAGTTATATTTACTGGGTGTCTACCATGTTATTAAGCTACTTACAATAGCAAATGAAAGAAAAGTATACATTTATCCAAATAATTAGAGTGATTCAAGAAACACAAAACAAAGTGGAGAAAGGAGACAACTTATTTTATAGCAATGCCTTGGATCACTATTTTCAAAAATGGATGAAAGATCTAAAGATATGAACCCTGACTGACATAGTGCTTGTATGTGAGTTCTAGTTCCATGTTCAGGCCTGTCCCAGACAACCATGAAACAGGAAGCTTCATAATGGAGGAAGAACACAAGATCTAAACTTTCAGACACCCCTTGACTTATTTCTCTTCTTGCAAATACGATATTCCCATTGCAATCTTTATTTCTTAACCACACATTCTCTTCTTTTGTTTTTGATAAAATACACATTTTAGCATTCGGTTATAGGTCAAACAGTTCAAATGTGCTCAGGAAGTTTTCCTGCACACCAACTCTCTTCTTAGTCACCGGAGGGTACATTTTTGTATCTGTTGTTAGTTTTATTGGTTATACCTAAATTTTTAAATAACATGGTTATTCTTCTCTCCCTTGATTTTAAAGTACTACAGTGTCCAGTGATGACCCATTATGAGACAAAAATTTCACTCATATAAACTGTCTACATGGTAAGTAGGGTTGGGAGTAATTTGCATTTCTCGTACAGGGTACTTGATAGTTACGTTAGACAAATATCATTTGTGGATTGAGAAGCATTCCGCCTTTTTCTGTTTTATGATAGAACAATATAACATTATGAAAGACAGTATCTACCTTAAAACGTGGTGGTAGAATTAACTTACACAACTGTCTGTACTTTTATTGTGTGAGGATTTTAAACATCTATTTCAACCTCCTTAATAGTTACAGGACTTTTCAAGCTTTCTCATTCTTTCTAAGTCTTTTTCATATTATATATGTCTAAGTCTTTGTCTATTTCATCAAAAGTTTCAAATTGTGATATGCTGGCAAAAGCACGTCACAATTTTTTCTTACAGATAGTTATATTTGCAATTCTTGTCTTATTGGCACCAATTCAATTCCAATATAGTTTATTCTTTTTTTTTTTTTTTTTTTTGAAACGGAGTCTCACTCTGTCACCCAGGCTGGAGTGCACTGGTGCAATCTTGGCTCACTGCAACCTCCACCTCCCGGGCTCAAGTGATTCTTCTGCCCCAGCCTCCCGAGTAGCTGGGACTACTGACATGCACCACTACACGTGGCTAATTTTTGTATTTTTAATAGTGACGGGGTTTCACCGTATTGACCAGGCTGGTCTTGAACTCCTGACCTCGTGATCTTGCCACCTTGGCCTCCCAAACTGCTGGCATTACAGGCGTGAGTCACCATGCCCAGTCTAGTTTATTCATTTATAAACATCTTTTCTTTCCTTGAACAGTCTAGCTAACATTTTTTTCTACTTTATTAGGATTTAAAAATTTTGTTTTGATTGATTTTTTTTCTAGGATTTAAAAAATATTTATGGATTAGTACCCTTAATTTTATTTACCCCTCTTTTTAATTTGTCTGAATTTATTTTGTTATACCTTATAACTTTTAAAATTGGATACCTATTAATTTTTAGCTTTTTCTCTTTTCCAAAGTAAGAATTTTAAAACTCTAAATTTTCCTGTAAATACTGTTTTTACTATCTTGCAAACTTTTCATATTCTTATTACCTTTCAGTAATAAAATTTAATTATAGTTTATTATAATTTAATTTATGTTTCCATCATTATTTCTTCTTTGGCCCCTGAGTTATTTAACGAAGTGCCTGTTTGTCTTTTAATTTCCAAATACATAGTGTTTTATAATTTATTGACTTAATAAAATTGTGGTCAGAATATATGATTAGTCTGATGATAATTCTGTGATTTTTTTTGTGTATTGCTTTATAATCTTAATAATAATCAAGTATTGTAAATGCTTTAGATTTTCTTGAGAAAACATGTATGTATTCTCTATTTGTTGTATATAGTTAGATCAAACTTGTTTATTATGTTGACATCTCCCACTACTCTAGACAAACCAGGATGATTAGACACCTTAGATAAAAGGAAAAACAGCAGTTACATGAAGAAATGAGACGGCCTATAGGTAATAAGCATTCAAGTGCTATTTAAAAAAAAAAAACATGAAATAAAAAGGCATACAGTATTTTATTTAAAAAATAAAATAGGCTTCAGATTGAGTCCTCTGTCTTCAAATTAGAATGCAAATATTTATAATACAAATGTAAGTTATAATGTAAGACAGCCTATGACAAAATAATAATAGCTTCCTACTATTTACCATACTACCCTAAACTTATAAATTTCTAGTTTTTGAATTATTTTATTCAATTCCCTCAACAAATAACTGAGGTTAGAAAGTACTCTGTCCCTTTTACAGATGAGACTTAACAACTTATACCACATAAACTATCTGGTAAGTGATAAATGATTAGAATAGTATCTGATCCAATCTCTGTGCTTTACTATAAATCATTACACTCTTCTGCCAAGTTCTTACTGGGGTCTTTCCATGATACAAAAGAAGTGTGATTTGTTCTTGCCCTCAATGATGCTGTACTCTTATTAGGGTGACAAGTCTCATGTACGAAAAATAACTAGAAGATGGTACTAGTTAGTGAAATAATAAAATTCTAACATCAAATTTGTATGTCGAGTATATGCTACAATGTGTATGGTATTATGAGACTGTCAGGGAGGAGAGGTCATTGTCACTTGAGTTTTTAGAAAAAGTTTCAAGAAAGAGGTGGGATTTTAGACGGAAATATAAATACTGATAGGATTCAGATAGAGGAAATATGTTCAACTGCACTGTCTAACTGGAGAAAGCAGCATTGGTTTATATGATATATTCTATATAATGTTAGTATGTAGACTTGCTAAAATATGATGAGATTTGCATAAATAGAGAAAAGAAGAAAGGGCCATCTAAGTTACAGCTGCAGTGGATAGGAATAGATGCAGTGTCTGTGTCAGAGAAAGAGTGGAGGGGGAATAGGAAGGGACGTTCGAATAGGTTAGGTGGCATCAATGCTATAGGACTGGACTTGTTTCAGAGGAAAAATGGAGAACCATTGCGATGTTTCTTTTTTCGTAGGGGAATGATTCAAAAACTAATCTCCCTCATTTCTAAATTCTGATGGAAAGGAAATAATATCAGAAGAAAAAAAATATTTTCTACTATCTCACTCTATCTAATACATTTCATTATTTCCTAACTCTCAAGGATTGGAAGATTTGGTTTTGATGTGATTTAAATTTATTTTATTAGAATGTAAGTCTATTTCTTCTCTTGTCTTTTCTCCATGAAAATAGGCAAAAAAACTGATATTTTTCAATGTAGTCATAGTTTGACTTTTAATCTGTTCTTAATTTCTGAATGGTCTTATTGGAAACTAGTTTGATTTACCACTTTAACAGAAATTTTAGCTCCCTTGTCACCTGAACTCATCTTTCCTTTTGGGACGAGGGGTGACATACATACTACATGTCAATTTAATTAAGAAATCCATCAAATTGATTTGACTTCTGGTAAATTGATTCATTGTACTGAATTGTATACATTTTTAAAAACCAGTTACACTGGTGGCATGCAAAATCAGTCCAAATTTTGGTCTCAGAACCATTGAGTTCAGCAAAGTCTTCTGAAAGCTGAGAGGCCTAATCATGAATTTGCTTTCAACTGTTGAACTTGTGAAGATTCATTCCGAATAAAAGTATGTGACATTGTGCTGAGAGTTACATGACAATTAAAATGAAAAAATGATATTGATCTTAAAATTCCTAGCATTGTCCAGAGTTAATTATAGGCTTCTGATTGGTCAGCATCAAACTACTCCAAAATTAAAAAAGAAACAGTGCATTTCTCCACCTCCTGACTTCTTAACACCAAGCTGCACCTCAAGAACACAGAGTTTATGTATAGTTGGGTTGACATTCAGCAAAAATATTTGCATGTCAGGAGTTGATAAGTACATGAAGTGTTTGTTATTTCTCAACTGACAAAGATACTGAAGGGTTTTTGTCTTCCTAAATTTTGTTGGATTTAGAAGAAAATTAAATCAATGTACACTTAAGATATCATATAGCACTTTAATATATGCTGCTTTCGAATTTGAGAAATTTTCTAAACTTTTGTATTGTTTTCTTCAAATTGACAATGAGACAAACTGTCCAGGTTTTGCACCTGATGTCATCTGCAGGGGCTAGGCTGAAATAAACTTAGAAAGCTTTCCCATAGTGCTTCAACAGCAAGGCTTGGTCACTAATATATTTTTTTCTTCAAATGTCAATATTGAACTTTACCTGACATCAAAACTCATATGGTTGGGTATTTTAGGTTGTTTATCCAGAATCTGACACACTTTAACCTACATGGTTCTGGTGATAATTGCTGAATTTCCAAATTAATAGGAAAACTGGCACAATACTAGATAATATCAGAGTTTGTTATTTGTGAAGTGCCAATTTTCTGTAATTAGGGAAAATTGCTAATTATCACTGGAACTATTCATTAATATTTGGAGGAAGATAAAAATTAATAGAAATGCATTTTTAGTGGTTAAAATTTTGAAAGACCACCTGCTATCATCACTTTGATGAATCCAGCTCTTTGTGTCTTATCAAACAGTTGAGCAGTTGTGAGTGAAGTGGAAGTACGATTATTTTCCCAAATGTTGTGATGGAATGTTTAAAGTGAAAGAGTTACACGTCACCTTACTAGTACTTCCAGTCTTCAAATGAAGTTGGGAAAGCCTCATATTTAATCATTTAATATCAATATCTTTTTAAAAGGTCAAAGTGGCCTTGGTTTGATTAAATGAAGGGGGCAGAGCTCTACATTTATTTTATATTATAAAAAGAAGCTTTGTCTACAGCAATGCTAATTATCACCATTATATCACATAATTTTAGGAATATGATAAATTTATAGACCATGGCATTGAAAAATGAGCTATCATTTTGAAAGTTTATAGAATGTTTACCCCAGACAGCATTTTAAGCCTGACTTCTAAGCATGTTCTTTGACTCAGAATTAAACAGTACAAATGTAATGTTTGAAAGCTCTTAAACTAATACATTTTGCCTTATCAAGAAGAGTTTAAAATTACATTCATTAAAATATAGAAAATATCCAAAAAATGATAATTGTTTTAAGCTAGTGGGTGCTAAAATCATTATAAGATAGTAAATTATTAATTTATTCAACAAATAGTCCCTGAGCCTTTACCCTAAGAAAGGTACTTGGGCAGCCATAGGAGACTCCTGGGTCACTGTACTAGATGAACTGAAAGGGAAGAAAACAAAGTTGGCAAAGAAAGCTGGTGATCCAGGGTCTGGAGGAAGCTGAAACGAGCTTGTCTGCAGGGGATAGACCAAGAAGACTGAGTGATTAAAGCGGTGCCAGTGAACTTAGGGTCAGGAAGAGAGTGAACACAGAGTCAGGGAACCAGTGAGGGTGATAAACTGAGAAATTGGAAAAGATGGCCTTGCCTGAATGGAGCTGTGGACATGATTCAGTTCAATTCAGTGCAGTATTGATTGAGTTCCTACTGGATGTTCAATGTATTATAGTCCACCCATAACTTTGAAAAATTAAAAAATAAAAACTGGTAAATGGACATGAAAATTTACCTGTATTGTCAAATATTCTTCCTCCTTTGTAGCAGATAGTAATACTGATGATTAAATGTAATTTCTACTGGGCAGTAGACAGTGTTTTACAACTTAGGTCTTCCAAAGCACACATAGCCTTTCAGAATGAGAAGGGATCTCAGATGTAACCTAACTTAACTTGCTACTCCATGCTGAAATCTCTGAGGACATTTGCTCTAGGGAGATGATCTTTTGAAGATTATGTTGTATGATCAAATAAGTGAGATTTGCAGTTACTCTTTTATTTCAGCCTGGAAACAATGCTCTAGAGAAATATCCTCAGTAGCTCCCTTATCGGTACTGCTTCCAGTACTGTTATTTTAGCTTTGCCCCATTGGTATCAAGTTCTAGCATGACGATATTTTGTGCAAAACCTGACACTCAGGATTAATGCAATTTCCAGATGTGCCCTGATCAGGAAGTAACCAGGGAATGTTGCCGAGGCTTTATGAATGAATGTGTCTGGCTTGAAATAGATCCCATTTGGCCACGTTATCAATCAGAGTCCTTAGCCATAAGTAGCAGAAACTCATTGCTACTGATACATTGAGAAAAATAAAAAGTTGTTCAAAAGATACTGGGTAGGTTACAGCCTCTCTGCCAGGGCCAGAGAACTAGGCTCAGAGTTTACACGACCAAGAATGGAGCCCCAGATTGCGTTTCAAGGGGGATTCTGGTGGAGTGACCACTGCCACTGGGCACTGGGTTCCATAGCTTTACTTCCTACACCACAGAACTTGGAACTTGGAGCTTTGCCTGGAGTCATAGCTGCTGCTGTCTGGATGCTGCAGAGCAGCTATCCAATTTTTCCCATTCACGATCTGGGTATGGCTAGGACTCATGCCGATGCGGTGACTGTGAGAATGGCACACTGTGCCAAATAAGGGGAGGATTCTCTAAACACAGGCAGGGGTTTCAGAACCTGGGAAGCTGACAAGATTAGCAAAATGACCCACAGTACATCTTGACCATCTTAATTTATACTTTCTTACTCTTAGACTCATGCAAAGACCAAAAACTCAATAAATGTGTTGCTTTTCTAAGATGTCCTGGGATAGGTAGGGAATTAAGTGTTTTAGTTTCTTAATAATGCTTTTTATTGCAAGTTTATAGAAAGACTGCATGTAGGAGTAAGACTATCAAGGATGTTATTTTTTAAAGTTATTCACGATGAATAAGTCCTGGAGATCTACAGCATAGTGCCTGTACTTAACAATACTGGATAGTATACTGAAAAATTTGCTAAGAGGGTAGATCTTATATTAAGTACTGTTTTCATAAAAATAATTATAATAAAGGAAGTTTTGGAGGTGATAGGTTTGTGGCATAGATAGTCGTGATAGTTTCACGGGTATATATTCATCTCCAAAATCCCTGAGTTGTATAGGTTAAATATGAGCAGCTTTTTGTATGTCAATCATACCTCAATAAAATGGTTTTCAAGAAGTACATAAGTGATAATACAATAAAATGTGAAAGATTTACTACCTTTAGCCTATGTGGATAATCAACGATCCTCTTTTGTTCAAGTGATTGGAAATCATTGGCATTAATAGAAGAGTACGTGGAATTGTCATGGTTTGTACTGTGTTTCATGACAGAACTTCATTTATTTGGGAGTTGAGAGTTCAGAACCTCTTCCTCTCCACCCCCAACTGTGCATTATTAGATTGGATTATGATATGAAGTATAGAATGTACTTAATCATACAGTTTCTTTACACCCCATCACAGTGTCTAATGATGGACCTGGGTAATAATCATAGCACAAAATTCATCGAGTGCTCTCTGTGCTGCTAGACAGCATTCTGAATGTGTTATTTGAGTTATTCATGCAGTCTTTACCACAGTCCTAGGAGGAAGGCACTGTTATTATCCCATTTTGCAGATGAGGACATGAAAGCGGAGAGATTCAGTTTATCTGCCCACGATTCTACTTATTCTTCGTGGCCAGAGGCAGTCTGATCCCAAATCCTACAGTCAGACGCAGTTAGTCCGGCTGCTGGCTGGAAAATTAGAGATAGTGATTATATCATGTTTTTCCATGGTGGGTCAGAAGTAGAATTCCTGCTGTAAAGGTGCTTTTGCTCTGGTAGATGGTACTTCGCAGTTGAAATGAGAAGCCATTTTACTGCCACCAGTACAGAAAAATATGTCGACCTTTTTTTCTTTCAGTTCAATCTCAACTGCAGGGAGTGATGTGACTACCCAGTGTGAAAAATATTCCAAGCATCTCAGCTGATAAATTCTAATGGAGCTCTGATGCCTTTTGTGACTTTGTTCAGATTCGTTTAGTGCACCAGGCATGAACTGCTGAAATCTTTTACATACAACCATTCTATTGCCTATTAATTAGAACCGTCTTTTAATTGCACTGGTGCTCCAGAATTAAGTCAATATAGTTACAGGGATAGAATCCCCTGGGGGGAAAAATTCTTTATAGGAAGCTAGTGATGTTAAAAACAACAGAAGTAGCAAACAATAAAACTCCCAATAACATGTACAAAACACCCCCACAAAAATCTTCATAAATCATTTATGGGTAAAACTCCCTTTTCCTGGCTGCAGAGTATGGTACACTTGGTGCTTAGCTCCTTCCACAACCCCACTGTGAGTCGTGATGGTACTGAAACTTTCGTTCTGTGTCTTCATGTCCCTCTTTTTAAAACCTTATTCCTTCTTTGTCCCTAGATGAGGTAGCTGGTATCCTTCTGTTTCCAGATTCTCTCCTTTAGTCAAAACAGAAAATGATCACACCTCAGTCTTTTCCCTTTGATGCATTGGTTCTATTTTTTATTTCCACTAAGGCACCATTGTCTTTTCCAAGCCTTTGCATTTTAGGTCATTTTAATTCTCAGTATCTAAAGGAATGTCAGCTATTGATAAATGTTGGGGAAATTTGGGGTAAGGGAGGAAGAACTAAAATCATTTAAATGCAGGATCTGAAGGGAAACTTAACATTTTTGGGTGACATGGAAGTTGAGCTGGGGCAAAAGAAAGGTTCATGGTCCTTCTCCCAGACCCTCCAGTCCTCCTCGCAACTCAGACCTGGGCTGTTGGCAGATCCTGGCCTCAGCTCCCCTCCCTCACTGGCCTCCAGAAGTCCTCGCTCTCCACAGCACCCACCCTTCTTTCTTTGAGTCCCTCTCCCTTCCCACACCTCCAACCTCAGCCCTACCTCTACTTCCCTCTCTCTCACCAAAAATGCCCAGAAGTACGTTTGCTAATTGTTATCCAAAGCTATTTTGGTTAGTGTCATGACACATATTCATTAATGGATGTATGACTACGTCGAATGTTGCTTTGAATAATGCTGCCTTGAGAAATAACTCTACAAACGTCGTTATATCACAGTCTATGGCCTATATTTCAAATAGTATTAGCTCCTTACTCTCTGGAGTTCTGAGTCAGACTTTTTATAGTTCACATAACCTAGATTTGTGAGTCACTATGTACAATAAATAGCATTCCCACGGCAACCACGTGTCTTGGAATCAGTTCCAAGTGTTGTCATGGCCATTGACACCGCTGCCTTCTGACAGGAAGTGTATTGTAGAATTCACGTTGTTCTCAGGCCTCAGTTTCCTCATCTCTAAAATGAGAGGGTTGGATAAGTTAGTAGTTCTAATGTTTACCTTTAATCCGTGGCATCTCCCATTTATTTTTCATTTGAAATAAAACTTTTGAATATTGTCTTCTACCTAAATAACATATTTTGTTTTGTGTTTCAAGATGAAGCTTACACTGAGTAGGAAAAAAGGAAAAAGCAAAGGATCAAAGCTGGGGAAAATACTGGACCATGTGCTTCACCTCATGGTGCCAAATAAAGAGAAAATGGGGAGAAGATAGGGACAGCTAAATATCTATTTACTCACATTGTGCTCTCATCCTTAGCAGCATGTTGACAATGCCCTGGAAATAACTTATTTTTCTTGCAACCTTTCTCCAGCCTGATTGGTCAGCCTCCAGAAGATGTGGCATTTTGTAACTACTAGTGTTCTCGTGTGGATTTAGAAGAAATTAAAAATGAAGCCAGTACCCAAGGAACAAATGAAAGCTGGCCATTGGCAGCAGATCTTTCCAGCAGAGTGAGGGCAGCCACTGGGATAACGCGTGGTCCAGGATTACACAGGCTGACCTTGCCAGGCCCTTGTTTCTCTGACTCTATGATAGTCAGCAAAACACAATCCATATTCATTGGCTGCATTTTCTTGGTTCTGTTTTGTTTAGTCTGATCTCCTGACCTCTTCTTTCCCCATGTTGTAGCTCCAAGATTTTGAGGATTACTTTGCTGTGCATGCCGCCTTTCCTATCACCTCTGCTCCCATTCAGTCTCATTTGTTTACCTGTTTCTTTCTTTCTTCTTCTAGCTTTTAAGAAACCTGTCAAATGTCAACCCCTGGAGTCCCAAGTGGCAGCTTCCTCAATTCATTGACTGACTAATTTTGCTCATTACTTTGGAGATGGGGCTAAGGTTTCTTTTAAAAAGAAACATCAAACTGCCTGTTTATGTCCCTAGGCCTCAAATAATTAAAAAGCATATTGTTTGAGAAAAGATCACTTCTATCAAGCAATACACAAGCAAGAAAATCCAATTTTCCCAAGTGAAATTTCTGACAAACCACAGATTCTTTCTAAAGAAGCAGAACCCCCCTCTCTGGTGGCCAGGCTACCATGTTCCTACATTGACATCAAAGAAGAGTCTTTCTGCATAAATAGACTGTGTGTTAATAAAATAATATTTATGATTCAGGTTTTTTTTTTCTTTTCAATATCAAGCTGTATCCTGCAGGAACAAAAATAAAAGAAGTTGATGTCTACAATATAACTATTAAGGGGAAATTTGCTCCACTGTTATTTGGATGTAATTGGTACTGAGCACCACAATGCACTTGTAATTGGGTCTGTACTTGTTCACTTCAAGGGTTCCATGCTATTTCTACTTGAACCCATTTTTTTGATACCGTTCAGCTCAGCAGTGCCAGCTAACTCTTGTTATGCAGTTGAAAAACTGTGGCCATTAAAAATAGGATACAGTGTGATTTTGTTTTGCAGCACTGCATGGAAAATCAGTTGCTGTTCATAACAGCTCTGTGGTTGGTTGATTTAAAGCAGGGGGGTGACTTGGAATTGACAAGCAGACAGTTTGTGAAAAGGGATATTGTATCTTTAAGGCTTTCTGACTGATTGTGTTTAACTGCGCCACACAGCAGGCAGTAATTAGGCTGTAGCTTCACCAAGAGACTTAAAGCACTGGCTCTGGTTCTCAGTTCTCCAGACTTTTTTTTTTTTTTTTAAGCACAAACATTTTTTTTTTTAATTTGGATTTGAATACATGATAATTTTTTAAAATTGTGAGTAAGTGTGTGAGTGAGCACATTAAAACCCAACCCAGCGGCTTCCTGTGCAGGCCGCCTCAGGGACCACCCTGTGCTGATGGCTCTTGGGCTCTAGGGAGACCAGGCAGCCGCATTGGGAAGTAATAAGAACTCTGATAGGACAACATGATGCCACTGCTGGAGAAGGTCAAGGTGCTCTTGAAATGAAAGGATGTCAGCTCTTACAACGCAACACAGTATCTTCTGGCCCAGTTCACAATGTTAATGAGACTCTAGTTGAAGCATGCTACTAAGATTAATAGACAAAATGCCTAATAATTTTTATTTAGGGGAAAGAGGAACTTTCTTTACCTAAGGCTGTTAAGTAGAAAAGGGTGTATTTTAGAAGTAAATTGAGCAAACCATTAGCTTAAGGAGTATTTTCTATCTACCACCCTGCCTTCTTTGCTCCATATCCCCTCCCATTAAAATGCCTCATTGCTGTTTTGGAAATCAGTGAACATCATCAATTTGTTCTTATTCATTAAAGATGGAGTTTTAAGCTTTTTATGCATTTGTTATCACAAAGGTGCAGTAGACATATTTTACATTGACCTTATAAAAAATAAATGTTCAATTACAGTTGGGTTGAACACGGTGACTGTCTTCATTATCAATCAGGCAACAGTGGCTGAGTCCCAACTGTGTGCATGACACTAAGTTGGACGCTGTGGGAGATAGACATTGTTCTTAGAACATAGTTGTGATATTTTCCAGAGCTATGTATAAAGTTTTCTTCCTCTTGTTTTTTACAGAGGTGAGTTATTCCAATTAAATTTGACTACCACTTAATTCTTAAATTTCTATGTTGTTATTTTTTCTTATTACATGATTTTTTTACCTTTCTTACTTTATTATTGATGTACATAAATATCTTTGCTTATTCATTCTTATACTTCTATCCATTAAAGACATGTATGGACTATAGATGATGGTGGTTTTAAATTATAATTCCCCGTATTTGGGGATGACGTCAGAGTTTTTGACGTTTTACCTCCCAGTATGTCATCTACGTCTTCCTACAACATCCTGAGGGTGACTGGGGAGGTGATATCATTATCTTTTTAAAGGCTCAAGGGCTGGACAGTGAAAGGGATTTGGCTTCGGAATCAGATTCGCTGACTGTCTGTTCTTGTCATAGTAATAGGATCGTATATTCAGCCCCCAAATGAACCATTTTCTAATTTAAGAGTAATGAAAACATTTTTGTATAGCTTTACCATTTTAAAACATAGTTTAAAAATCAAACACAGGCTATCATAAGGAGATTCTGATTTTTAAAAGTTGCTTCTACTAATTTTGAGCTGATGTTTGTCCTTTCTCTGTAGAGTTAAACACTTTTGGAAGCTCTCTGTTCTCTTGGTTTTGATATTTTGGGGCTGCCTTGAAGATAAATTACTTTAATCTGTGGGCTAAGTTGCATTGATGTATTTATCTTTCTCAACATGCTTTGTCCTAAGGTCAGTACTTTGAAAGATTTGATCTAAATAAATTATAAATGTGTATCAAAATCTATTTGCTATTAGAGCAAATTAGAAGTATGTCCCACTATTGCTTTGAATGTAACAAAGATGAATTCCATTCTATAGTTCAAATTTCAAATGTAAGTGTGTACTTATATATGTCTACATCTAAATGTCGAGGTCAATAATTCTATAAATTTCTAAGGTTGGTTTATTCCATAGTGCTGATAAATGTACCTTGGAATTAGGATGTACAGAAGATCAAAGATTAAATTGCAATTTTTTTCCAAAGTGACAATGAGCCTAATTCACTGTCAGTTAAAGCCAGGTGTTTCTCCCCCTAGTATTAAGTTCTTCAAAACAGTGGCTGCATAGGACACCATTCGCAGAGGCTTAGCTCTGGGGAGAAAATGATTACATTAAATCGAATGATATGAATAATTCATGACATCACATTTTGTAATCCTGGTGCTAAGCATAAAACCAGTGGTTTATTTTTTAGCAAAATGTTTTTGTATCATTTTAGATAGTGCATAATGCAAAACAATAACTGCATACATAATGCAAGAAGGATGGTGGCGAATAGGGTCTTTAATAGTGCTTGCAGCATCATCTGGGGTGTGATCACAATAAACATGTTTGGATCCAATGCCCATGGGTGCCCAGCATTTGCTAGAATCTTCTGAGTCCAATAGAATGGCTGCCTTTTAATTTGTTTTTGAATATTACACTTGACCTTTACCATGGATCTGAAAGTCAGTCCTTGTATATTGCTAACACTACAAATCCTTTCGTCCCCTCTCCTTTCAGTTTACTTGGTGGGCAATCCTATTGGGGGTAAACTGCTGATTTTTTACATGCCATTTTATTTTCCAGCATAGAGTTGGAAATACCAGAAAAATCCGTAGAATTTGAACTTTTATTTTTCTATAAAGAACTTAAAAGTTCTGGGGTAAAATGTCAGTTACTTAACAATTCATCCAAGTACTTATTAGAAATGTCATTTATATCTCTAAGACTAAATAAATGATGCCTTGTATTTGAATCTTCTCCTTATTTTCTAGAGAAAGCATCTTTTCTTTGTAATTATCAAAGGAGATCTAGGATGTCTCTGCAACCTTCATAAAACAGTTTCCAGGTCATGTACACTGTAGCAATACTTTAACACTAGTCTGATTATTCTGCTGCATTTCAGGCTGAAATAATTGTGTACCTGGACCATCTGCGGCTGCCTCTTCCAGCACCTTCCCGTGGACCGCTCCAGGGCACTCTCTGGAAGCCAGAAGGGACTCCTGCTGATTCTCCCACATATTTGTCTTGAATGAAGGAATGGCGTATGCCAGTGGATTTCAAAGCTTCTCACAAAACATCTCCACATCTGAAGTCTCAAGAGTTTATGTCAAGCATTTGTATTACTTACAACTAATTAAATATACCATTCCTGTTTTACAACATGAACACATCTGCTGATAATGTTGTAACTTGTATTATTATTATTTATTTGAAACAATACATTAATAATTAATGAGTAGGTCAGTAATATAAAACTAATATCTTGACCTATTTAGAATAGACATTAATTATCACATGTATAGAAAATAGTGTGATTTTAAATTTTTTTTCACAAAAAATAATTTGGAAGCATGTTAAAATACCTCATTTCCATATTATTTATTTACCGTGATTTGGAGACTATAGTTTAAAGTTTTATTTTACAAGACTAAGCAGACTGTCAAAAAGGGTAGGTTATGAATATTAAAGAAAAGGCAAGAGAGTTGGCATTTGGAAGTTAATTGTAGTGATTTGTTGAGGTTATCTAAGGGAAAATACCAGATGACCCCATTATTGGATTTGAATATAAAAATGCTGGATGTATGATACATGGTAGCCTGAGATCTATTGTTCTTATCAGAGAGATATAAAATTACCTAGATTTAACTGAAGGCAGATATCAAACTTGTAAAAGAACTGATATTCTTCAGAGGAGTGCAAATTCTATATTAAAGACACAAAACAGATTCTTATTGCTTAATACTCTGCCACAGTTCGATAGTGACAGAAATTGGTTTCTTTTTTCCTCCCTACCCCTACTGTCTTATTTCTACAATTCTCTCTAAAGTTACCAGTTTTTGGATGACTGATTCTCGTTTTTACTATATGGTCACTTGATCAATGGAGACCTGCCCATCCTGCTTCTGACTATTGTGATGTCATAGTAGAGCTGCTTTAGACAAATCCAAAGTACTCACTTCTTCCTCCAATTTATTCTTATCTGGTTTAAGAAAACAGTAACTTATTTTTGGCAGAGTCTATCAAAAATGAGAGGAACTCTCCATAGTATAATTTTAGTTTGAGTACAGAGAATGATAAAAGATATTGCTAAAATAAAATCCTATGTATCTAAGTAGCAACTCTTTTTATCTTTTTCTTTAATAACATAGATATTTTATGCTGCATAAAACAGAATACAGGTTCCAGTGCCTGTTTGGCCACTTAGAACCTCCTCTTCTTTATTTATAAAATGGAAGTACAGAAACCGTGCTGGGTTTAATAGGGAAAATAAAATAATGTACAGGAGAATATCTTGTAATAATGTTTTATAGAAAAAATTATTTTATCTGTTAGAAGATTATTTTTTTCTTGTCAGTTAATGTGTTACTAATGATTTACTTTTAAAAAATTAAATGTGCTAAAAAAGCAAGTAAGTCAAAGGCATTAGGAGGTTCACCTATATTTTGAAACACTCTTTTAAGCATGCCAAATTAGTGACATGGGCTTTCATGTGTATCTTGCCTTCACACACTTAAATGCATAACCTTGAAAGTAATAAAATTTGCTGAGTTGGCTATTTCCCTGCCTCCTCAGAACATATGTCAACTGAGCAACAGAGAATTTGCCGTAGCAAAAAGAAAGATAGTTCAGTGAAAGCTTGTTTAATAATTAATCCGCTGAGTAAGTGTCTGAATATTTGATAAATATTTAGTCACCATGTGTATCAGGCAGCATTAGTTGCATACCAAAGAATTTGCAAAGGTAAAAACTGCCAGTCATAGGCATCAAAGATTAGGAGATTTCATGATCACAAGCCAGAGATGTGTAAATTATTCCATATAACATAAATCCAGAACTATAAATCCATGACTAGCCACCCAGTGTTATTCTAAGAGAGTAACAAGAGGCCACTGCCTTGTCCCCAAAGTTCTTCTATAGTGTATTTGGTATCACATTTTAATTAATAGCTGCTTGTCTGCCCATGTGTATAAAGTAAATATTCTGGTGCATACCTGAAATAGAATGCTCAAATATACACCCCATGTCCTCTTGAAATTCAAACTATTGTACTAGGAAAGGAATGGGGAGTGGGGGCAGTGATCCACTGATGTACCCTGAATGGAAACAGAGCTTGCTTCAGCATCTAGAGACAAGGCATTGAAACGCATCTTGATAAACATTTATTACCTCCCTAGGATGTTCAATGCACCGTGCAGCAGGAGGGGAGAAGCTAATGTGTGGATCTTTTCAGTTCAGAAAATGTAAAAATTAATTATTGTATAGTGAAAATAAGAAGTTTTGCTATCTACAAGGTAATCACTTATAAATCATGTTCTGACATGAATTCCTAGCAAAATCCTCACAAATTCATGCAAACCTCTCCAGAGAACTCATGGTCTCCTTCTTGCAACAGCACACAGGCCACCTCTCAGTCAGTTTCAGGTTTACATTCCTAGATATATTCTCAAGAGAAATAAAAACATATGTCCACACAAAAGCTTGTATGCAAATGTTTATGGCATTTGCATACAAGTAAACAGATAAACAAAGTGTAGGGTATTCATATAATGGAATATTATTCAAACATATAAAGAAATGAATTAATAATGTGTATTATCATGTTATCATATCCAGGCTTTCACCTGGGAATGGGGGTTGTGGGTGTGTGTGTGGGGTGAATAGTCACAAATAGAAGATGGGAGTGACTGCCCTTCTTGGCACCCCCTGCTGACCAGAGTACCACTAATGATGGCTCCAGAGAGGCCTCATCTCTCTTCCAGCCTATGTGAACCATTGCCATGGCAGTCACAGTAGTAAAAAGGAAGAGAGTCCAGGGGATGCAGCATGTGGAAAAAAGAGATGACCCCAAATGAGGCATTGGAATGGGGCCTTGAGGATTTCCCCCAAAACAACTAAAAAGGATTGATCTTACAGGGAACTATTCTACTTGAATTTACTCACAGGCACCATGTTCTGTTTTTTTAAACTAGGGTTCTGTTCTCCATACCACTATACTTAAACTCTCTATTTCCCTATTATACTCCTCTTTCACACATGACTAATAAAGTGAAAATGGGTTAAATAAAGCAAAGAGACAGTAAAAATGTATTTTGCAATATTAAAAGCAGTTTATGGATCAGAAGACTTAATATTTTTAAGATAGCAATGCTCTCCAAATTGAAATACAGATACAAGGCAATGGTTATCAGAATCCCAGCTGTCTTCCTTATAGAAATTGGAAGACCAATTATAAAACTCCTATGTAATTGCAAGGAACTCAAAATGGTGACACAATCTTGAAAAAGATTGTCTGAAAAACTCATACTGGAGAACTCATACTTTCTGATTTCAAGACTTAACTACAAAGCAATAGTAATCAAGACAATGTGGAACTGGCACAATGACAGACATAAAGAATGATGAAATAGAATTGTGAGTTTAGAAATAAACTGACATATTTATACTCAATTCATTTTCAAGAAGGGTAGCAAGGCCATTCAATGAGCAAAAAGTAGTGTTTTTAACAAATGGATAGGCACATGAAAATAAAAGACCCTTACCTCACACCATATACAAAAGTTAATTCAAAATAAATAAAAAATCTAAATGTAAGAGCTAAAAATCATAAAACTGTCACAGAATAAAAGACAGTGGTTTATTTGTGGTGGTTTATTTAGATTTGGTAATGCTTTTTTTGGATATGACACCAAAAGTGTGAACAACAAAATAAAAACAATAGATAAAATGAACATCAATAAAATTGAAAAATGTTTGTACTTCAAAGGAAGCTAGAAATAAAGTGAAAAGACAATCCAAAGAATGGGTAAAAATATTTTAAAATCATATATCTAATAAGAGGCTTGTAATTATAATATGCAAAGAACACTTACAACTTACTAATAAAAAGACAAATAACCCAAATAATAACGGACAAAGGATCTGAATAGACATTTATTCAAAGAATATGTAAAAATGACCAACAAACACATGAAAAGATACTTGACAGCATTAGTAAACAGAAATATGCAAATGAAAGCCACAGTGAGATATCATTTTACACCCAGTAGGTTGGGTGGAATAAAAAAGTCAGATAACAAGTGTTGGTGAGAATGCAGAGAAATCAGAACTCTTATACACGGCTATGAAAATGTAAAATGGTACAGCCACTGTAGAAAACACTCTGACAATTCCTTGAATGGTTAACATAAGATTACCATATGACCTATAAATTACATTCCTAGATATATTCTCTAGAGAAATTAAAACATATGTCCACACAAAAACTTGTATGCAAATGTTTATGGCAGCATTATTCACAACAGCCAAAAGGCAGAAAGAACTCAAATGTCCGTCAACTAATGAACAGATAAACAAAGTGTAGGGTATTCATATAATGGAATATTATTCAAACATATAAAGAAATGAAGTAATAATGTGTATTATCACGTGGATGAACCTTGAAAACATTGTACCAAATGAAAGAAGTTAGACCCAAAAGGCCACATATTGTATGACTTCCTTTATATGACATGTCCAGAATAGGTAAATTTATAGAGATAGAAAGTAGATTGGTGGTTGTTTAGGACTTTATATCCCCCCTCACCTTAAGAGAGGTTGGGGGGGATATAAAGGTGATAGCACGAGGGTACAGTGCTTCCTTTTGAGATGATGACAATGTTCCAAAATTGGCTGTGGAAATGTTTGCACATGTCCATGAATATGCTAAAAAATCGTTGAAATGTACACTTTAAATATGTGAATTGTATGGTATTTAAATTATCTCAATAAAATCATTACAAGATAAAGTGATTTTTGCCATATTAGAAGTGGTTTTTCATGGAGAGAGGGAAAACTTCCATCCAAACTGTGTCCTCATGTTTCTACCATCTAGTGGCAGCCCTTTTCTTCGGAGCTCTTTATTTTTGAGCAGCTGCTTCCCTTACTCCCCATCATAAGAACAGAAATACTCAAACTTTTTTTGGTGCTTCCAGTACATAGAGCTACCATTGACCTTTGACATTTTGCCTAAAAACTCCTGGTTTCCTTCATTGGGAAGCTCTGTGCTTTCCAAAAAACATTCAGCTTGTTTAATAAACTGATCCAAACAGACAGGATAAGGCTATAAACCCTTAGGGTTCACCTCTCCTCACAAGTACAGTACATTTTGAACATGGGTTCTAAAGACTGTGTGACTTTGAGCTTATAAGTTGTCTAACCAAACAACCATTATGAACTTATTCTCCTATGCTTAATTCTAAAGATGCAACAAAAGCTAAAAACACAATTTCTAAGTCTCTCTTGTAGCTAGGGATGACCATGTAGCACAGTTTAAATTTGATACAAGCAGAAGTAAACTGGAGTTTCAGGGTAGATTTTTCTTTCTTAACACAGCTGGACACTTGTTTTTCTTTTATCTTGCCTTGGATGCAGATGTAAGTGATGATGCTGCAGCAGCCATTTTATCACTGTTCGTGAGAATTACAGAGATGCTGGCTCTGATATCTGTGAACCACTGAACCAATGTCAATGGCCACCCGTCTTTAGACTTCTTGGTAGGAAAAAGCTGATTTACTTAAGCTCCTCTTAATAGGCATTCTGTAACTGGTGATAGTAATTCCTGCCAAAGCATCATCATTCTATGTTTGATGTCTATTTTAAAACAGTAGTGGGAATTTCAGGCTTTATATTGGAAGAAAATTAGAACAGACAGATAAGTAGGAAAATGTTTTGGATTAAATGGTGTCTTATTGTGCCCTTAAAATCACAAAATACTTACTGTATGTACTTCATGTTTGCCTAGGCAACCTCAGGATTATAGAAACCTTCCTGTAGTAATTTTAGGTTCATAAATATACTTTGTATCAGTGTAAGGGAGTAGAAAGAGGACTGAATCTAGGCTTAAAAGGGTGAATTGAAACCCTGACTTTTTTTTGTTTTTTACATTTTTTTTTATTATTATTATACTTTAAGTTCTAGGGTACATATGCATAACGTGCAGGTTTGTTACATATGTATACTTGTGCCATGTTGGTGTGCTGCACCCATCAACTCGTCATTTATATCAGGTATAACTCCCAGTGCAATCCCTCCCCCCTCCCCCGTCCCCATTCCAAGTCCAAGTGATCTCATTGTTCAGTTCCCACCTATGAGTGAGAACATGCAGTGTTTGGTTTTCAGTTCTTGTGATAGTTTGCTGAGAATGATAGTTTCCAGCTGCATCCATGTCCCTACAAAGGACCCAAACTCATCCTTTTTTATGACTGCATAGTATTCCATGGTGTATATGTGCCACATTTTCTTAATCCAGTCTGTCACTGCTGGACATTTGGGTTGATTCCAAGTCTTTGCTATTGTGAATATTGCCACAATGAACATACGTGTGCATGTGTCTTTATAGCAGCATGATTTATAATCCTTTGGGTATACACCCAGTAATGGGATGGCTGGGTCATATGGTACTTCTAGTTCTAGATCCTTGAGGAATTGCCATATTGTTTTCCATAATAGTTGAATTAGTTTACAATCCCACCAACAGTGTAAAAGTGTTTCTATTTCTCCACATCTTCTCCAGCACCTGTTGTTTCCTGACTTTTAATGAATTGCCATTCTAACTGGTGTGAGATGGTATCTTATTGTGGTTTTGATTTGCATTTCTCTGATGGCCAGTGATGACAAGCATTCAGGAGTTGCAATACTACTCTCTGATAAAACAGACTTTAAACCATCAAAGATCAAAAGGGACAAAGAAGGCCATTACATAATGGTAAAGGGATCAATTCAACAGGAAGAGCTAACTATCCTAAATATATATGCACCCAATACAGGAGCACCCAGATTCATAAAGCAAGTCCTTAGAGACCTAAAAAGAGATTTAGACTCCCATACAATAATAATGGGAGACTTCAACACCCCACTGTCAACATTAGACAGATCAATGAGACAGAAAGTTAACAAGGATATCCAGGAGTTGAACTAATCTCTACACCAAGCAGACCTAACAGACATGTACAGAACTCTCCACCCCAAATCAACAGAATATTCATTCTTCTTAGTGCCACATTGCACTTATTCCAAAATTGACCACATAATTGGAAGTAAAGCACTCCTCAGCAAATGTACAAGAACAGAAATTATAACAAACTGTCTCTCAGACCACAGTGCAATCAAACTAGAACTCAGGACTAAGAAACTCAATCAAAACCACTCAACTACATGGAAACTGAACAACCTGCTCCTGAATGACTACTGGGTACATAACAAAATGAAGGCAGAAATAAAGATGTTCTTTGAAACCAATGAGAACAAAGATACAACATACCAGAATCTCTGGGACACATTTAAAGCAGAGTGTAGCGGGAAATTTATAGCACTAAATGCCCACAAGAGAAAGCTGGAAAGTTCTAAAATTGACACTCTAACATCACAATTAGAAGAACTAGAGAAGCAAGAGCAAACACATTCCAAAGCTAGCAGAAGGCAAGAAATAACTAAGATCAGAGCAGAACTGAAGGAGATAGAGACACAAAAAACCCTCCAAAAAATCAATGAATCCAAGAGTTGGTTTTTTGAAAAGATCCACAAAATTGATAGACAGCAAGCAAGACTAATAAAGAAGAAAAGAGAGAAGAATCAAATAGATGCAATAAAAAATGATAAAGGGCATATCACCACCAACCCCACAGAAATACAAACTACCATCAGAGAATACTATAAACACCTCTATGCAAATAAACTAGAAAATTTAGAAGAAATGGATTATTTCCTGGACACTTACACTCTCCCAAGACTAAACCAGGAAGAAGTTGAATCCCTGAATAGACCAATAGCAGGCTCTGAAATTGAGGCAATAATCAATAGCCTATCAACCAAAAAAAGTCCAGGACCAGATGGATTCACAGCCGAATTCTACCAGAGGTACAAGTAGGAGTTGGTACCATTCCTTCTGAAACTATTCGAATCAATAGAAAAAGAGGGAATCCTCCCTAACTCATTTTATAAGGCCAACATCATTCTGAAGCCAAAGCCTGGCAGAGACACACACAAAAAAGAGAATTTTAGACCAATATCCCTGATGAACATCAATGCAAAATTTCTCAATAAAATACAGACAAACAGAATCCAGCAGCACATCAAAAAGCTTATCCAACGTAATCAAGTGAGCTTCATCCCTGGGATGCAAGGCTGGTTCAACATACGCAAATCAATAAACGTAATCCAGCATATAAATAGAACCAAAAACAAAATCCACATGATTATCTCAATAGATGCAGAAAAGGCCTTTGACAAAATTTAACAGCCCTTCATGCTAAAAACTCTTAATAAATTCGACATTGATGGAATGTATCTCAAAATAATAAGAGCTATTTATGACAAACGCACAGCCAATATCATACTGAATGGGCAAAAATTGGAAGTATTCCCTTTGAAAACGGGCAGAAGACAGGGATGCCCTCTCTCACCACTCCTATTCAACATATTGTTGGAAGCTCTGGCTAGGGCAATCAGGCAAGAGAAAGAAATAAAGAGTATTCAGTTAGGAAAAGAAGAAGCCAAATTGTCTCTGTTTGCAGATGACATGATTGTATATTTAGAAAACCCCATCATCTCAGCCCAAAATCTCCTTAAGCTGATAAGCAACTTCAGCAAAGTCTCAGGATACAAAATTAATCTGCAAAAATCACAAGCATTCTGATACACCAGTCACAGACAGAGAGTCCAATCATGAATGAACTCCCATTCACAATAGCTTCAAAGAGAATAAAACACCTAGGAATCCAACTTACAAGGGATGTAAAGGATGTCTTCAAGGAGAACTACAAACCACTGCTCAGTGAAATAAGAGAGAACACAAACAAATGGAAGAACATACCATGCTCATGGATAGGAAGAATCAATATCGTGAAAATGGCCATACTGCCCAAGGTAATTTATAGATTCAGTGCCATCCCCATTAAGCTACTAGTGACTTGCTTCACAGAATTGGAAAAAACTGCTTTAAAGTTCATATGGAACCAAAAAAGACCCCGCATTGCCAAGATAATCCTAACCAAAAGGAACAAAGCTGGAGGCAACATGCTACCTGACTTCAAACTATACTACAAGGCTACAGTAACCAAAACAGCATGGTACTGGTACCAAAACAGAGATATAGACCAATGGGACAGAACAGAGTCCTCAGAAATAATACCACACATCTACAGCCATCTGATCTTTGACAGACATGAGAAAAACAAGAAATGGGGAAAGGATTCCCTATTTAATAAATGGTGCTGGGAAAATTGGCTAGCCATAAGTAGAAAGCTGAAACTGGATCCTTTCCTTACTCCTTATACAAAAATTAATTCAAGATGGATTAGAGACTTAAATGTTAGACCTAAAACCATAAAAACCCTAGAAGAAAACCTAAGTAATACCATTCAGGACATAGGCATGGGCAAGGACTTCATGTCTAAAACACCAAAAGCAATGGCAACAAAAGCCAAAATTGACAAATGGCATCTAATTAAACTAAAGAGCTTCTGCACAGCAAAAGAAACTACCATCAGAGTGAACAGGAAACCTACAGAATGAGAGAAAATTTTTGCAATCTACTCATCTGACAAAGGGCTAATATCCAGAACCCACAAAGAACTCAAACAAATTTACAAGAAAAAAACAACCAACCCCATCAAAAAGTGGGCAAAGGATATGAACAGACATTTCTCAAAAGAAGACATGCATACAGCCAACAGACACACGAAATCCTGACTTTTTGATAGCCTGTGTTACCTTTCCCCCACCATATCTTTAGCTTCCAGAACAGTGCTTAAAAAATAGTGGGCATATTATCAGTGTTTTCTAAGAATAATGAATATAATGTTTATAATAAACATATATATATATATAAAACTCAACTTAGATTTAAAATAAAAGACATTTTATAAATACTGATCACAGAATTATAAACTCTCAGCTAAAATGGATAATTATGGATGAGAAAATCAGGAATTTAAAAATGTAAGATCCCTAAGAAACAGTTTTTGCTCTTCTTGTCCAGAGAAAACAAATTGGTTAAAAAAAAAAAAGAAAGAAAGAAAGAAAGAAACAGACTGACTTTGAGGAAGTCAGATAAAAACAGAGGGAAGAAAAGAGGACTGAAATATAGGAGCTTGGTGTAAGAAAGTGAAACTCAGTCATAACTACATATTAGGATCACTTAGGAAGATTATTAAACATACAGATGCCAGCTCCACATGTACACACATTCTGCTTTAATTGGTCTGTGATGAGGCCCAGGCATTGATACGTTTTGAAACTTCTCTACATTATTCTAATATGCAACCAAGATTGGGTGTCACTAGTTTAGGGAGAAAAATTACAGGCTTTGGAAAAAGATGAAGCTATGTTTGAATCTGTGCTTGAGCACTTACTGGTTTAGTCATCTTAGTGAGTTATATAGCCTTTCTTACCTCATTTCAAGACCAGCGTGGACAACATGGAGAAACCCCATCTCTACTAAAAATACAAAAAACACAAACAAACAAACAAAAAAAACCAAAAAAAACCCAGGCATAGTAGCACACATGTGTAATCCCAGGTATTTGGGAGGCTGAGGCATAAGAATCTCTTGAAACTGGGAGGTGGAGGTTGCAGTGAGCCAAGCTCATGCCACTGGACTGCAGCCTGGGCAACAGAGCCAGACTGTGTCTCAAAAAAATAATAAAATAAAATAAATGTAAAACATGGAGATGATAGTAATATCTGTCTTGGGTATTACTGATATAATAGATTAAATGAGATGACCTGAAACTGTTCATAATGCAGTGGGCATTTTATATGTGTTAACTATTGTAGAATAGCATTTCAGTGTGTTCCCTGTTGATGCTTTGTTGCAGGCCATAAGGAAACCTACAGCCACTGGGGTTAGTGAAAGAAGGAAATAGGCCGGTAATAGGCCCACACAATATCTCTCTGGCTTTTGGTGACACAATAGCATTATTAGTAGTAGAATCTTAATTTATCTGATCCTCCACTTTTAAATTTTCTTTTTCTCCTTTTTTCTTTGCTGGAAATGTAGAATTCTATCAAAAAGCTAATACAGAAAAAATAAAGGGATCATCTGAGGTCAGGCGCATGCCATCTTGAGTCATCCTTTTTAGAGTGTGTTCATTTTTATAGTTTTAAGAAATTAGCACAAATGTTTTAAAATTTTATTTTTTGCACCCTTCCAGGTTCTAGAAGTCCATTAAAATTTCCTTGCTAATGGCTCATATAGTGCCTGGCATGCAATCAACACTCAAGAAATATATTTTGAATTGAGTTTTAAGATGTTCCCTTTTTTTTTTTTTTTTTTTGGCTGACAGTTCTGTTTGCTTCACTGTTTCTATTTGACAGTCTTCCATGGTTTGTAGACGAAAGCTTAACTAAGGAGTAAAAATCCTGGCGACTATTGTTCACATGAGCAATATTAGGTCCCTGCCACTTCACTCTTCAATACTAAGTTCCCCTTTTGGCCTCGTTTAGTTGGTTCTTTAAAGTCTGCTTTATCCACCCATTTTTTTCCCCCTAGTTTGAAACCATCTGGCATGCATTTCTTCTTCTTCCCTACTTATATATTTGGGTATATACCCTCTTCAAACCTCAAAATATATCTGGATCATCATCTATTTTCTCTTCTTTCCTTTTCAGAAGAAGAAGTTCCCCATTTCCAGGTCTAAAGTCCTTCTGGGACACTCCCGACTTCCCATCCTTATCCCTCTCCTCTGGTGTTTGCTGCATCAACTAATGCTTCTCACAGTAGAACATTTCATCTGTCTTTTGCCAATGTTGTCCCTTATTCTTTTAAATGTGCATCATTTTTGTTTTATTTTACACATAGACATGCAGACACACACACACACTCTCTCTCTCTCTCTCTCTGTCTCTCTCTCTCTCTTAATGCCACCAGAACTTCTTTCAGCTTTGATACCCATCTTAGGCTATATTCAATTTCTATCTTTCTTTGACATCCTATTGTCTTTGTTCTCCTTTGATTTTTGTGACTACTCCCATTTCCTTTTTTTTCCTTATTTTACTCCTTCCCTTGCCCATAGATGGATGAAAATCATAAGATTCAATTCTTATTTACACATTTTTCTCTTTTCACATTTTCTTATAGAATTTATTCATTCTTGTGGTGTCAAATATCATAGCATGTCTACAGTTCAGTCCTTTTCATTCATTCATATCCATTCACTTATTTGCTCATCTGAAACACAAAACAATAACTACATGTATGACCATGAGAATAAAAATTAATGATTTCTCCCAAGATAGTTTTTGGATCTTCAGTCTTACTACCTGCGGGCTTTTACTATCATCTCAAACAATGTGTTGAAAGTCAACCTAGTTCTCTTACCCCCAAAACACATTTCCAGAATGCCTCATCATTCCATTTATGACTTTGCCTTGTTTAGTTAGACCCATCATCTCTCCTCACAAACTGTGTTCAATTTATTTATCTTTCATTATGCTCATTTCTTTTTTCCTTTCACTGTGAACAATGTGATATAAACCTCCTGCCTGTAGTAGTGTAATAGTCTCTAACTAGTTTCTTAGTCAAAGACTTCCCTCATTTTAGGCCCTGGCACATGACTTCCAAGTTATTTTTCCTCAAAGTGTAATCTACATCTCCCAATAAAAATATTGTTAATGACTTCCTATTAACAATAGAATAATGGAATAATATTCAAACTCCTTAATCTATCGATCGATACACCTTGTCTCTTTAACAGTTGGTACCCATGCACTATCCCTGGAACAGAAGGTAAGTTCCTTGCCAGCAGGGAACACATGTGTGCCATATATGCTGTAAGTGGACTATCCAAGGAATTCTTCCTATCAGCAAGACATAAACAAACATTTGTGTATAATGGCTATTTTTTGTTTTTAAACTCCAAGTAGCATAAAAACTAAAATAAATTGTAAGTATTGCTAATTAGCCTCCTTAAATGACTATTTTTCAGAGTGAAAATTAATGAATGCTTTGCTCATGCACTGATACAGTGAGAGAGAGAGAGAGAGAGAGAGAGAACTATATTCTTTCTTTATATGTGTAAATAGGAAAAACTAAGGTGCCTGAATTTTTGTGTTACTCAAGCTTAAGCATTACAGTACTTTAATGAAATGACACACAGGGGCTGTGAAAAATAAACACATTAAAGTGCTTTGATCTCTTCTTGTATAGTAATCATATTTTATCTACTACGGGAGAAGCTCTTTTATCGTCTTAATTTTTGCAGCCCAGTTCTGCCCCGAATCATAGTGCTTATATAGACATGGAAATTGACAGTTAAAAGGCACACATTTGCCTATGTTAAATGTACAAGGAAGAAAATCAGCAAAGAAGGGGATTAGAAGGAATCAAGTAGGTTGAGTTTTTTGTTGTTGTTGTTGTTTGTGGCTGCTGCTAAGCTGAGTCTTCTCTTTTTTCTCTTCCTGTACTTTTCTCCTCAGAATGCCCTCCTTCAGTTGGTGCAGAATCCATTTTCTTTTATCTGACTCTACTCTGTGACCATTAGGCTATTTCCTAACGGGGAAGAAAGCCATCTATCTCCTTTCCCGATTTCCATTAATTAAACTGGAAAAGGACTCATTGCCCAAGGGTCGCTGAATAACAAACCTCAGAGACAACGTTATCTTCTCACTTCACCCTTGACACTCAAGGAGGGGTAGCCTGGACTGGCCCCTCTGTCCAGGGCCTGGCCAGCAGTGGTCTGGAGAAATGACCCGTGGGGTTAGCAACCATGCCCAAGGCCTGCCGTGTGGGTTTGTGAGCCACCTGTGCCACTGACCAGCCTTCTCAACGGAACTCGTTCGCTGCTGATGGAAATCGCAACTGACTGATGTCTTTTCACCTTTCCTATAAGAATCAAAAAGCAAGAATTTAGACGTTCTCTAGTTGACTAGACATTTTCCTCAGTGGCAAAGTGGTGCAAATAAATATGAATCCTAAAACATTTCAGTTTGATGGATAGTCATGGTACAGCTACTGGATTTTTGTCACTACGAGCTGCTTTTATTGGTTCTCTCCTCTGGGATTTTAACATCCAACCGTGAATGATAAGTCATTTTTCCCCCACCACCCAAAAAGAGAATTTGAGCACTTAATGCGCACTGGGTGGGGGCAGAATATAATTAATTCATAGTTTGGCCATGCAGGGACCTAACTTGACTCTATCTCTAGGAAATAAATGAAATCCCAGGTGGTAGTATGCCTGCTGCTTGAACGCCGTACTTTCTCTGCTTTCTTTGCCTAATCACCATCATGACCCTAACATATGACCCCCATACAAATCCCCGAGGATTCACTAACCTAACAGTGATCTTTAGGTATTCTCTAAAAGCACACGCCAGGTTCCGCTTGCTTCCAGAATCTTTTATTGTCACTTTTAAGGCTTATTTATCAAGTGTATGAAATTTTGGCCCTAGTAGCATTATTCTCCTCATACAGTTCTTTTACTCATCTAGAAATGTTAGTGTAGTTTCTGCATACTTAAGTATTTTGTTAGAGTTTATCAATCTATGTATATATTTGCCTAGTTATAAATATCTGAATAGGCTCTAGAGATTTTTTAAAAAGGTTGGTGAATTGGGTTGAAAAACTAATTGATTATTATGGGAGTGAAAGCATAAACAAGGTGAAAAATACAATGTTTATTGTTGAAGTTTAGTTTAATTTTTACAGTTAAGTAAAAAAATGTAGATATAGTTGAATTATTTTGAATAACCAATGTCTGAATATGGGGAGGATACTAATTTTAATGTGAAATAAATATAATTAATTTCCAGACTGTACACATATATGCAATAATATATGCATGTACCGATGAATGGGTTTTTAAAAGTATCTAACTCAATTTACTCCTAATCTACTTTAAATTTCCTATTTAGTAGTAAATCTACCTTTCTCTAATGCTAACAGCTACACAAGAGCTGTGAACAAAAGGCTTTGATCCGTTCTCTGTTTTTTGTTTTTTAAAGAGTTTGAACTTAAACATGCAAATGTCTGTATCTTTTGTTGCTTATACAATTTGATTTATTCCTAATTGGCGGGGAGTTGCTATGGATGTTGGTGGTTTGGGCTTGTAATATGAAAAAAATGGTTACCTAACATGTGCTGTTGTTTTTTAATGTGGGCATACATTTAAAATTCTGTGGCTTTCCCTCTCCTCCCCCAACCTCGAAAAGCAAAATGCATTTAGCTTTGAGCTGAAGAAAGCTGCGGCTGGTGCAAGCATCTCTCAGCTCACACAGGCATTAACATATACGGTCATTGTCTCTGCTGCTTCCCACTGCAGCTTTATATAATAAAACAAGCCGCGTCAAATAGGCTAGGCTGTAATATTAGGTAAAATCTAATTTCAGTTTGGTTATCACATAGCGTTCATTTCCCTAAGGGAGGAGAAAAAATTAAATTTGTAAGCTTAAGATTCCAGCTGAAGTAGTAAGTATGAAAGGCTTTCCTCTGCCTTTTATTATTCACTTTATGAATTAGCCTTAGTTTACTTGTTTCGATCGGTGTCGACATATTTCTGAATACTATTAGCATAGCAATCAGGGCTGTTCTCAGGTTATTGAATGGTGTGTTGACTTCCGAAATAAATAGATATGCAGTGTGAAGGGCGAGCTGTCACTTTAGGAGAGCTTTCCTGATCTAAATTAAAAGGCACTTCTAATTGAAAACTATAATAGCAGGAGGGTTAGAGAGACAATGAAACTGCTTGGTCCCTTTCAATTTTCACAGGATTCTGTTAGTGAATGTAGAAGAAAAAGTAAAATGAAAATATTAAATTACAAATTGCAATTTAAGCAGCAATATTAAATTATACTTAAATAGCCATATTGCTCTGAAGCAATTTTAGATGCTTGATTTAAAGACTCTCAGTGCATTTGAGTTCTCACGATTATATTCTGATTTATCTGTTTTATCAGTTAACATATAATTCTATGTTTACACCAGCAAATGTGTCTTTATCTATGAAATAAAGAATCGGTCCTGAAAGACTTTTCATTTTGCACTTTGTGCTCACTAATTCAGTGTTGCATGAGTTTTTGTGTATCTTTTATCATACCTGAGGGTGTATATCAAGGACAGGGGACCTCAAAGTCAGGACAATTTTATAAAATCTGAGGTGATTATTCATGAGTTGTCTAAGTGAAAGAGTTTCAGAAATTAATAACAGCAAATCAATTATAAATTTAAGTAATAGGTAAAATTATTAGCTATTTCAGTTTCATGAATAGCTTACCAGCTGTCTGAGTCTATATATTTTGGTTCTTTAAGGGTTAACAATTGAGGCCTGTCTATAGCTCATTTCTATAGTAACAGCAAGACTGAGACTTTTTATGGGCACCTAATAATTAGAAAGTGCTAGAAGGTATAACAATATAATGAATCAAAACTGATAGACTTGTGGGTTTCCATAGAAACATGTATAATTATGATAATCGGTCCCTGGCGTACCCTCAGAATCGTATACATTCAGTTAAATGCAATAAACATTAGGCACTATTTAGTGAGCTGTGATGCAGATTAACAGTGTGAGATACAGGGAAGCTATGAATAAAATTGCTGTACAGTTTATCTCAAACTAATTTCCCAGATTGCTTTAATAGATGTAGTGTGTGGATGTGAAAAATTGGAAGTGTATTTTTGTTAGTGGTAAAGCTAACAAAGATAATATTTCATAAAGTGGTGGACTGATTGTTAATTTCAGTGCAGATCAAAATGGGCCATGGCACATTATTCAATGTGGAATCCCAGAGCCCTCCGAGTAAATGGCAGATTGGGCCTCCCTTTGCTGATTTATTTCAAAAGTAAATTATAAATCTTTTTATGGTTGTCCATTTTTCTTTAACCTTTTCTTGCCCCTCTTCTATCTCCCCATTTTAGGGATAATTTTCACAGCCCTGTTATGGGGAAGGAATTACATGTTTGTTCTCCCTGACTCTGATCTGGGAAAAGGCAATGGTTCCTTCTGGCTCCTTTGCACACCTAGTATTTATTTTACTCTCAGCTTGTAGATTTCAGATGTACTGGGCCTTAGCATCTGCAAAGGCCTAGGAAACAGCCAGAATTTCATTGTAAGGTGGGGCAAAAATTCGGGTGTGTGCATGTTTATGTGTGTGTGGGGGGGAAGGAGATATTGTGGGGGAGGCAGTGCGTAACAGGATGTTAAATATTATTTTATTGGATTTTTCCTGTTTCCTTACTGAGGAGGTAACAGACCAAGCTGGGAGATGTAAATCTGTTCTCCAGGGCGGGGGTTGGGGCGAGAGGAAGATTAGGGGACCAGGATAAGGTGATGTGGGATTGGAGTTACATGAGATAACAGAGCAAGGAGATGAGAAGCTTCTAAGCTTGTGTATAGAGAGTGTGTGTGTTTGTGTATGTGTGCGCGCCCAAGCAAACTTATAGGTCTGAATTATCTATCAATATTACCCTCGTCTGCCAATGCCCATGATAACCTCTCAAGCACATTTCACAAGAGAAGCGTGAGTCTCCCCTGAAGCGGGTGGGATGAGAACTGAGACATGCACATGTGAGATCTGAGAGCCCTTAGCGATTGAGAGTGTCAAGCTTCAGGATGAAATTACACAAATGTGCTGCATTATCTCTTGTACTACCTTTAAAAAGTATAATAAATAAAAGCCTTTTGGGGGAGGAATGTTTTTCCTCACCAGCTTCGGAGCTGCTCTTAGGCCTGACAGTTGAGCTGGGCAGGCCTTTCCTTCGACTCCGCGCTGCCGCGATATTCGGATATTCGGCACAGGGGGCCTTTTAGAGTCACAAGGCGATGTACATCAAGCCTTTCTTCTCTCCTTCATGATTATGTTACTTTCTAATACTATAATGGTATTCCACAAAAGATTCTAGTTCCTGCCTGGCAGGAGTTGAAGTGCTGGGGGTGTCGGGGAGGGAGGTTGGCCATGTTCTCTCTGTAAGCAGAACTTCTCACTCTCTGTTTCCAGTCTCCCATTTTCCAAAGACCCATAGCTAAGGGGAGCATGCTCATAGGTTTTCATTTTGAATGACAATAGAAATCTATTAAGAATTTTTTTCAGGAAATCTTTTTCATTCCTCCCTGTTTCTCTGCTTCTGACTCTCTCTTTCTCTTACCTATGGCAAAAAATTACATTAATAGGATGGTAAATAAAAACATGATAGACAACCTTTCTTCTTTTAAGCTTATTTCACATGGTTTATCTAATATTTTGATCAAACTTCAGCGTTCTTTTTCCCTCATAATTCATTCCAGTGACATTTGGCATATAGCATTTACCCCAGCATTTATGATATTATTCCGCAATGTCTAAACATTTTTATAGCTTGTTTTATATACACATATGTGACTATGTTAATGAATTATTCAACAAATAGACGGCAAGGATCCATTTAACAAGCACATACACATATTCACACATAACACACCTATACATTTACGGCATTATATTTGTGAGTATGTACATGCATGCATGACAACTCAATTTCAGGTTATTGTATTTCACAAGACTCCCGTAGTACTTGTTATGGTAAATTATGAATATATGTAATCAGGCAATATATGGTTGTAGTATTTTATCTCCACAAAGAACACTAATTTCTCTGGACAAAAATGAGGAATGATGCTTTTCTGCCATCTCAAGACATGCTCATGCATACATATTGGTTGAATAAGAAGCTTATTATTAATACGTTTCACAAATATTGATTAAGTGTTGATTATGTTCAGGGCACTATTAATTTTGTATGGAGCTGTAAAAGCATATATCAGGATAACTATTCATGTACATATTATTTACAAATAGTTGGGTGTATTTTTGTCGACTATTTTAGTAAGAAATGCTTGAAACAGCTTTAAATGAAACAAATTTATAAGCCATTTATTCTTTATTTCAACAAATACCTCTTGAGCGCTCACTATGAGATAGGCATATTTTTCAGTGGTGAAGAACAAAGTTCCTGCCCTCTTGTAGCTAGTGTTCTAATGGCAGAAAGTAGAGAACAAACAAGCAAATATATATCAAGTGATGATAAACAGGGTAAAGTATGGGAAAAACATGGATAAACAAAGGGAATTCTTTGAATTTGATAATGCAGAAAATTGAGAAATGCCCAAATCTTAAAGTGTTTTTTAAAAAAGGAAACGAAAAAAGCTAACATTTGTTGAATATACCTGGTGTTGTGCTATGCTTTTCCCCACTCATAGTGTATCATTTACTACTTATATCTGCCCTGAAAGGTGGACAGGCATTACCATTTTTATTTTACAAGGAAAGAAGCTGAAATTCAGAGCTATAAGCCCAAGTAAGACCACACAGCTGGTATGGGACTTAAACCCAGCTCTTCTAGTTCTGAAGCCCAGGGGTCTTAGCAGCACTGTGCCTCTATATATTAGGAACAAAGAATAATAAGCATCGTCAGTACTGCACAGAAATATAACCGGCTTCTTTTTTTTTCCTTGTGCAGCTCAAGAATCCTGTTTCTCTGACAGAGGAAACGAACAACAACTTGACTGGACACATCCTAACCCAACCATACGCTGTGTTACTTCCTCTACTGCGCCACACACAGCTATTATTCTAAGCTTTCTTATTCAAACCCTTAAGGATTTGTAAGGTAGAAACTCTTCCACATGGCTGAATCTCTGCTGCTTATTTTTAGTTGAGTACTGTTGCTGTGAGGATTCTTCTACACTTTCTCTTTCACTGAATCTTTTGCCTTTAAAATAAAATTGTTTCTGTTCTATAAAACCTACAAAGACTTTAGAATGTTGTCCTTTGAAGATTCTAGCTCAATTATTTTGATTCAATTTTTAAATGCTTTTGATGGAAGAAAAGGAGTTTGCTTTAGTTGAATGGTCAGTATTAGAAATATTGTCCAGTAGGATTTCTACAGGGAAGACCCCAGACTGTCTGTTCCTCAGGTTTCTGGAAAGAAGAGGTGATAGTCTTACACAGCATTATAGATAGAGCAGCATTTTTCTTTCCAATGGGAAGATATATGTGAATTTAAAATGGAAAAAGCAATTATATGTACACATTCTGCACATACCTATATTTACACACAGTCGTCCTTATCACTGGGGACTTAAATAAACATTGATGACCATTTGGTCATATTGCTTGATTTAACTAGTATTTTGTTGTTGTTGTTGTTTACTTGATTAAAAATTATTGATTGGCTTAATCAAAAAGTGCAATAAAATGTAAAAATTGTATACTACACATTTACAGGAACACAAGCACATTCCCTTCCTTGGGGGTTTTATATAATGAGCACTAATAACCAGTTTGATGATACAGTTAAAATTAACTAATATTTTGATAGATTTGATTAAATAAATTATTTAGCTTTGCGTCCTGATTGCCCAGATGCTTTTGAAAAGAGTAAACCTCTCTGTAAGAGTAAGCCTCTCTCTATGTTTTCCTCTCAGAAAAACATTCTTAACATGCTTTCTCATTGAAGTTTCTCATTTTAGTTTTACTTCCTTTCTAAATGAGGCAGCAAAAGAAACAGTAGGGGCATTTTACTTGTGATTTCCTCTATTGTTTTATGAAAGCCCCCTTGTCTTATGTCTATTTATGTTTTCCATTTACAGAACTTGGAAAGAGAAAGTGACTTCAGACAGTTGCTGTGAGTAGTAATTAATTTCAGTGATCAGTGTGAGTTTGCATATGGGCATTTATGAAAGGATGTTTGATTATGAAATGCCAATTACCCCCCCTATTCTCATTGTGAACTTAGTGAGTGCTGTTGTACAGGAGAAAGGGGCTAATACAGACCTTTCTATTTGGGCCAACGGTGGCTGCTCTGCACAAAAGTTGCTGTTTTTTTACGATGTTGTTTAGCAAGTCCTACTGTTAAAATCTCAGTCAATGGCAGCCAGGCAGGTGTAGCACTGTTGGCATTGAGTTAGATCCAAGCACCAATTGAATCTCTTGGTTCTCTAATTGAAGACTAGATACTCTTATCATGTACTGCTCCCAATCACATGCACACAACCCTCAATGTACAACAACCTATTATTAAAAAAGTGTTAGAAAATGATCATTTACATAACTCAAATATCCTACAGTATATTGGCTAAACGATTGTATAGCTCTTCAGTAGAATGTTATTTAGCCATTAACAGACATGTTATAGGAAAACAATTGATGACTTGGTCAAATATACATTACATATTGTTAAACTAAGAGTAGGTTAAAGCTGGGCACGGTGGCTCATGCCTGTAATCCCAGCACTTTGGGAGACTGAGTGGACCATGAGATCAGGAAATAGAGACCATTCTGGCCAACATGGTGAAACCCCGTCTCTACTAAAAATATGAAAATTAGCCAGGCATGGTTGCGCGTGCCTGTAATCCCAGTTACTCGGGAGGCTGAGGCAGGAAATTCGTTTGAACAGGGAGGCAGAGGTTGCAGTCAGTCAAGATTGCGCCACAGCACTCCAGCCTGGCAACAGAGTTAGACTCTGTCTCAAAATAAATAAATAAATAAATAAATAAATAAATAAATAAATAAGTTAAAACAAGATGTAGAGTTTTAATACCCAAATATACAGGTGGTAGAATTATTAGTAGTTTTTCTTTTTAAAAGCTTTTCTCACATTTTCTAGTTTTCCTACAATAACTACCTACTATTTCTGTAATAAAATTGAGTTTTAAAAATAATCAAAGTATACATTTTTATATTGTGTGCACATACATATACATACATGTGTAAGAAAAAAAGGTGAAATGCTAACAAAATTATCTCTAGACTGTGAGATTATGATTGATTTCTTCTTTCTTCATCCTTTTCTGTAAACTCTTAATTTTCTCCAATATGAAAATATGACTTTTGTAATTAGAAAAAAATATGCTTACAAAAGTAGAAAGAAAATACTATATATTCTAATAGTCAGTGTAAACAATTTGTACCAATAAGATCAGGATATGATGACTAGCCTAAAATATCCTAATAGAAGAGCCTATGATATTCACGCAGTAAACCACGCATTACAATAAGACAACTCTATACAGTGTCCTCATCCTTTTAGCAGTTGTGTTTGTATGAATACATATTATTCCTCTTTAAAAAAACAATGACATAGTAACTTCATTTTCTCTAACACTGTCAGTACTCTCTTTCTCCCTGTTGCGGGAGGCTCTTTTTTTTTTTTTTTTTCATGTGCTGTTATTTCTCTTTCCCCTTTGTTACTGCCATTGGTCACTTGGCAGGAGTTTGTTTCTAAGCATAGATGTTGATATGAAATACAGTTACTAATGTGAAGCACTACCTCATGCAAACTGAAAACTCTAGTTTCTCTTCTGGGTCATTGAAAGGTTATATGAAAATCACTCCCCCTCAACACAAAAAAGTAAAAATTTAAAATTAGAAGACAGTGCCAATGGAAAAATGGAGACAGAAAAATGGGCCTCATTTTAAAGAGTCAGAGCAAGCCAAAGAATAATGATTCATTGACTAATCCTTGTATTCTGAATGCAGTAAGATCATTAGTCATTTTTTGGTTTCTTCTGAGTTGGGACGTACTCTTCATGTAGTTTTTTTAATGTGGTCTCAAAATAATTTTTTTTTTAAATCAGGTAATGAATTAGTTTTTGAACCAGCAATTGTTTTGATATTTGGACCCCTTTTCTCAAGCACTGATAAAAACAAACAAACAACAACAACAAAAAGAATAGAGCACTTGAGAGAAAAGAACTACCAAATTTGGTACTAGTTACAGAAAACAAGTAAATGAGCACCCTTGTAGACTATTAGTTTAAATACACACAAAAACACTTTCTTCTAAAATCTATATGCATGTCTATCTTCCTAAGAAAGACTTCCCTTTCTTCCCTGTTTACCCCTTGCAGGACACAAAAACTAGTATTTTTGCATTCCTCTTTTTTCACTGTAACCTCTGACTAAAGTCATTGTATAGAAGAAAATGAATCCAAAGAGGAAGTTAATACCAAAAGCCATAGAATAACCAGCACTTCTCTCAGCTTTTCAACTTATTTTTGTGACTATAGTTCTTACAGTCAGACCAGAGCCGATGCTCACTTAACACAATCAAGATAGCAAGCTATACTATACTTACTTTCTTTGAAGTATGGTAATTATTACTATTATCTTGTTCAATAATTAACAACTCATGGCTGTAAGCTAACTTTCTGTGTCCTCCTACTCTGTGGCTGCAGAGGTGTGGAGAGTATGTTATTTGGTGGACATCTCATATTTTAACCCAGAAAGGCATTATTACCCTGAGGAGGGGTATCCAATAGAGACATAATGAAACGTAGACTTCTGTTTTACAAAGGTCTTTCTTTATGCATTTATTTAAAAATTTGTTTTGCATGTTGAATAAGTGTATAAAACTGCTTGAAACATTTTTTTCTCTAAATTAATTGTCCCAAATTAACATGTTTGTACTTTCAATTACTTGTATCAATTTGAACAATTGTTTTCTCCTTTCCATTCTTCATTAACTTTTGAGTTAATGCTGAAATGAGTTAAAACTTTGGGGGACTGTTGAGAAGGCATGATTGGTTTTGGAATGTGAGGACATGGGATTTGGGAGGGGCCAAGGGCAGAATGTTATGGTTTGGCTGTGTCTTCACCCAAATCTCATCTTGAATTCCCACGTGTTGTGGGAGGGACTGGTTGGAGATAATTGAATCATGGGAACGGGTCCCTCCCATTCTGTTCTTGTGAGAGTGAATAAGTCTCACGAGATCTGATTGTTTTATAAATAAGAGTTCCCTTGCACATGCTCTCTTGTCTGCTACCATGTAAGAAGTTCCTGTGCTCTTCCTTTGTCTTCCACAAGATTGTGAGGCCTCCCCCACCATGTGGAACTGTGGGTCCATTAAACCTCTTTCCTTTATAAATTACACAGTCTCAAGTATGTATTTATTAGCAGCATGAGAGCAGATTAATACACACTCCCAAGCTTGCCCATTGTTTTCTAAGCTCCCACAATTGTACAGAGTGGCTGGGTCAGTAGAAGCTTCCAGAACCTGGCATTTACAGTAGCAAAAAACATACAAAAACTCTCTTCAAAAAACACTTAATTTAGACTTGTAGAGAGAGCAGGACATTAATCTAGATTCCTTTGTTTCTAAGGTAGTTTTATTTTAGGAACATTATTGCTCTTCCTTGACATTGGGCCTTCAGTGGAACATCTATATCCCCCTTAATGGATGTCTGAAAGCTCCTGAGTATCTTATGTAAATTGTTCATGGCATTCTAAAAAAACAAATTTATGAACCTTCTTATTTCATTGTTCTCTTAATACTAGAGGTAGTTATTTGGCCCTTGCATTTACATAATTAATAAAATTTAAAGGAAACTCCCTCATAAGCCTATTTCTAGTGATCAGAGATCACCATTTCTAAATCCAAGCACCTAGAATCTCAATTATCTAAAGTGGAGTAGAATTGTTTGGTTGAGACATCGTGCCACAAGCCCCTGTGATATAGTATGAAGTAGTTTGAAGAGCAATACACAATAGATACCCTCATAAAGACAAGTGAAATAACATATATGTTACACCTGATCACTTGCAGGACTTTGCTTTAGGTAATTGACATATGTAGCAGGGGTTGAAGTTTCATATGTGAGTACACATGCGCACATGTGTGAGTATTTTGCTATAGCACAAGAAGTCCCCCAAGTAGGTCACATTTTGGATGATATCATAAGAAGGACATATATAAACTCCCTGGACAGAAGTGTAGCCACACTTCAGTAGATGTGCTGGCAATTCCTCCATCTAAGGGTGGATGAAAATAAGACTTTTTGCATTAGGGGTTTTAAAAAGATGCCCGCAAATCTGGAGTAAAGGAAAATTGTCAGGGCTCTGGACCCACAAGATGGCAGGTGCCTGGGCTAGATTTGACTTTACCCTCTGAGGCTACCTTCTTGCCCCAAAGGGGGCTGAGCAACAAAGGGAAAGATGGGTGCCTCACACCATGTTCTAGGCTCACTTCTAGAGGCCAGTTGTTAAACTGCCACCAGTTAGCAGTAATGCTCCAAATGTCCTCTTGTTTAGCAAAAAGTTAGTGGCAGAGATTTGAACATAGGCTTTTCTGATCTTAAAGCTCATATTCAGTAATTCTGTAATAAAGATATAGCAAGTAGGTTTTAACTTGAGGTTTAATTCTGATTAGTTGATCACAACTGCGTTTAATACTGCAGCAAGGATTATAAAGTGTCACTCTCAGGGACCACTTAAAGGATAACCTAGAGTGCTTTCTTCAGGTTGGGGAGCAGAGACATGAAGCAGTGGGCTGGGCTTCCCGTGCTTCTGACTTACAAACCAATTAACCAGATGTTAATTGTTATGTTTTAGGTTAGCAATGTATAAAAAAAATTAAACTTCATTTAGAGCAAAGCTGGCTTTTAACAGTTTCTGTAAAAAATGTACTTCTAGATAATTTTGAAAAATAATAACCTAGCCTGATACATACACCTATATTGCACTTGAGGCTTTACTGCTTTTCCTTCTATCAAGGTTTTTCCTGAGAGGAAATTTACTAAAGACAGAATGTCCCTGATACATATTTGTATGTTCTGGATAATACTTTGTAATAGGCTGTAAGAGGTATGGTAAGATGAATTCTATTTAAGAAAACAAAAGCAATGGGAAGACAGTGAGATAACCTATTTCAATTGTGGGAATATTCTGAAACAACTCATATGAAATACAGCAGCTATGTGGGGATAGGCAGCTGGATATGTGAATTCTCTTGCAAAAAGAAAAGAGATCATCTTGAACTGCAGAGCCAGAGGTGTGCACAAGAAGCTGAATTGAAGGAGACAATGCAATGCAAGTTCTGAAAACAAGCAATAGGCAGGAAATCACAGGGAAAAAAAAAAACCTGTAAACAGAATGAAACATAATTCTTTTTTTCTGCCTTAGGAATTATAGAGCTCGAAATTAAAATCGCTGGTGTTTTTCTACCTTACTTTAACTAGTGTTAAATAATGGGAAATTCTCCGTTGCAATATATCCTTAAGCTATTTAGACAGTTTATACGTAAACCTTTTATTGCTTAAATCTCTGTGCTAGATTTGTATAGATATTTGACAGAGGTTCTTTGTAGGTTACAATCAAAACATTATATGTTGTAGTTTACAGTATTATTCTAAATACAATTCAAAACACAAGTAATGAGATAGTACTGAGAAGTGAAAGAAAGGAAAAACATGGAGATAAGGGATGAGGGAGAATTGCAGCTCTCTACCTACCCAACTCCATTCACAAGGAAGAAAAAAGAATGGGAAGAAGCAAGAAAGAAAGGAAAGGGGGGAAAGATGGAGGGAGAGAGAGAGATTAAAAAAGGAAGGGAGGAAGGAAAGAGAGAAAAAATAATATAGTAAACTGTTTTCTGTGACTGCTTCTACCAATAGCGTTAAAGCAGAATGTAGAGAGGGCACTGGCATTTGGCTTCTTATATCAAAAAAGGTTAACTGCTATAACAAACATCACCAGATTCTCAGTGGCGTAATGCCGTGAGGATTAATTGCATGCCCAAGTAACGGCCCATGTGGGTTGGGAAGCACTCCTGTGAGCAGGAGACTTGGAGACTTGGGCACTTTTTATCTCTTAGTGCTACATGTTTACTTACTATAAAAGGAAAACAGCACAGTGAGGATCACAAGTGCATGATCCTGGAAGTGGCAAAACCCAGCTCCACCCATGTTCCCTTGGTCTGGTCCTGTGAACCCCTCCTAATCATCTACAGGCTGGACAGTAGAGTTTATGTTCAGGAAATGGAAACAGATTTGATGAGCATCAGGCTAGTCTGTGGCACAGTATGAACACTCCAGTTGAAGGACAGAGGAAGAGGAACTTTGCTTTCTGTAGAAGTGGAAGTTTCTTTTGTTAAAACTTTTCAGACCTGAATTCTCATAATAGATGTCTATACTTAATGAGCTAAGCTTAGCCATGGCCAAGAAGCTGTTTGGGTTTCTTCCCAGGCTCATTGCTGTTCGGCAGTGTATTACATTTCCCAGAGCATGTTGATGAGCTCCTTTAGGTCAACTTTTCTTCTTACAAATTCCTGGGAAGCCCTCATTCTTCTCTGAGGGCTGGAGAAGCAGGCAGAGTCCAGGTTCATGGGTCCATATCAACACTTGAGGAAAAGCTGGTCTTCTCATGGAGATGACATGAACTGGATTAAATAACTTATTTTCTGTTAAGTGCAGTTACTTCAGGTTATTCTGTATTCTATATATAACTGACTATTATTTTAACTTTTTTTTTTTAATTATACTTTAAGTTCTAGGGTACATGTGCACAACGTGCAGGTTTGTTACATATGTATACATGTGCCATGTTGGTGTGCTGCACCCATTAACTCATCATTTACATTACATATATCTCCTAATGCTATCCCTCCCCCCTGTCCCCTCTCCACAATAGGAACCAGTGTGTGATGTTCCCCTTCCTGTGTCCAAGTGATCTCATTGTTCAATTCCCACCTATGAGTGAGAACATGCGGTATTTGGATTTCTGTTCTTGCGATAGTTTGCTGAGGATGATGATTTCCAGCTGCATCCATGTCCCTACAAAGGACACAAACTCATCCATTTTTATGGCTGCATAGTATTCCATGGTGTATATGTGCCACATTTTCTTAATCCAGTCTGTCACTGATGGATATTTGGGTTGATTCCAAGTATTTGCTATTGTGAATAGTGCTGCAGTAAATACACGTGTGCATGTATCTTTATAGCCACATAACTTACAATCCTTTGGGTATATCCACAGTAATGGGATGGCTGGGTCAAATGGTATTTCTAGTTCTAGATCCTTGAGGAATCACCACACTGTTGTCCAAAATGGTTGAGCTAGTTGACAGTCCCACCAACAGTGTAAAAATGTTTCTATCTCTCTACATTCTCTCTAGCACCTGTTGTTTCCTGATTTTTTAATGACTGCCATTCTAACTGGTGTGAGATGGTATCTTATTGTGGTTTTGATTTGCATTTCTCTGATAGCGAGTGATGATGAGCATTTTTTTGTGTGTCTGTTGGCTGTATGAATGTCTTCTTTTGAGAAGTACCTGTTCATATCCTTTGCCCACTTTTTGATGGGGTTGTTTGTTTTTATCTTGTAAATTTGTTTGAGTTCTTTGTGGGTTCTGGATATTAGCCCTTTGTCAGATGAGTAGATTGCAAAAATTTTCTCCCATTCTGTAGGTTGCCTGTTCACTCTGATGGTAGTTTCTTTTGCTGTGCAGAATCTCTTTAGTTTAATTAGATCCCATTTGTCAATTTTGGCTTTTGTTGCCATTGCTTTTGGTGTTTTAGATATGAAGTCCTTGCCCATGCCTGTATCCTGAATGGTATTACCTAGGTTTTCTTCTAGGGATTTTATGGTTTTAGGTCTAACATTTAAGTCTCTAATCCATCTTGAATTGATTTTCATATAAGGAGTGAGGAAAGTATCCAGTTTCAGCTTTCTACTTATGGCTAGCCAGTTTTCCCAGCACCATTTATTAAATAGGGAATCCTTTCCCCATTTCTTGTTCTTGTCAGGTTTGTTGAAGATCAGATGGCTGTAGATGTGTGGTATTATTTCTGAGGGCTCTGTTCTGTTCCATTGGTCTATATCTCTGTTTTGCTGCCAGTATCATGCTGTTTTGGTTCCTGTAGCCTTGTAGTATAGTTTGAAGTCAGGTAGCATGATGCCTCCAGCTTCGTTCTTTTGGCTTAAGATTTTCTTGGCAATGCAGGGACTTTTTTGGTTCCATATGAACTTTAAAGCAGTTTTTTCCAATTCTGTGAAGAAAGTCATTGGTAGCTTGATGGGGATGTCATTGAATCTATAAATTACCTTGGGCAGAATGGCCATTTTCACAATATTGATTCTTCCTATCCATGAGCATGGTATGTTCTTCCATTTGTTTGTGTCCTCTCTTATTTCACTGAGCAGTGTTAGTAGTTCTCCTTGAAGAGGTCCTTCACATCCCTTGTAAGTTGGATTCCTAGGTATTTTATTCTTTTTGAGGCTATTGTGAATGGGAGTTCATTCATGATTTGGCTCTCTGTCTGTTACTGGTGTATAAGAATGCTTGTGATTTTTGCAGATTAATTTTGTATCCTGAGACTTTGCTGAAGTTGCTTATCAGCTTAAGGAGATTTTGGGCTGAGATGATGGGGTTTTCTAAATATACAATCATGTCATCTGCAAACAGGGACAATTTGACTTCTTCTTTTCCTAACTGAATACCCTTTATTTCTTTCTCTTGCCTGATTGCCCTAGCCAGAACTTCCAACACTATGTTGAATAGGAGTGTTGAGAGAGGGCATCCCTGTCTTGTGCCAGTTTTCAAAGGGAACACTTCCAGTTTTTGCCCATTCAGTATCACATTCGCTTTGGGTTTGTCATAAATAACTCTTATTATTTTGAGATACATTCCATCAATACCTAATTTATTGAGAGTTTTTTTTTTAAATTTATTTATTTATTATTATTATACTTTAAGTTGTAGGGTACATGTGCATAACGTGCAGGTTTGTTACATATGTATACTTGTGCCATGTTGCTGTGCTGCACCCATCAACTCGTCATTTACATCAGGTATAACTCCCAATGCAATCCCTCCCCCCTCCCCCCTCCCCCCTCCCCATGATAGGCCCTGGTGTGTGATGTTCCCCTTCCTAAGTCCAAGTGATCTCATTGTTCCGTTCCCACCTATGAGTGAGCACATGCGGTGTTTGGTTTTCTGTTCTTGTGATAGTTTGCTAAGAATGATGGTTTCCAGCTGCATCCATGTCCCTACAAATTGGATTAAGAAAATGTGGCACATATACACCATGGAATACTATGCAGTTATTGAGAGTTTTTAGCATGAAGGGCTGTTAAATTTTGTCAAAGGCGTTTTCTGCATCTATTGAGATAATCGTGGTTTTTGTCTTTGGTTCTGTTTATATGCTGGATTATGTTTATTGATTTGCATATGTTAAACCAGCCTTGCATCCCAGGGATGAAGCTCACTTGATCACGTTGGAAAAGCTTTTTGATGTGCTGCTGGATTCTGTTTGTCTGTATTTTATTGAGAAATTTTGCATTGATGTTCATCAGGGATATTGCTCTAAAATTCTCTTTTTTGTGTGTGTCTCTGCTAGGCTTTGGCTTCAGAATGATGTTGGCCTCATAAAATGAGTTAGGGAGGATTCCCTCTTTTTCTCTTGATGGGAATAGTTTCAGAAGGAATCGTACCAACTCCTCCTTGTACCTTTGGTAGAATTTGGCTGTGAATCCATCTGGTCCTGGACTTTTTTTGGTTGGTAGGCTATTAATTATTTCCTCAATTTCAGAATCTGCTATTGATCTATTTAGGGATTCAACTTCTTCCTGGTTTAGTCTTGGGAGAGTGCAAGTGTCCAGGAAATTATCCATTTCTTCTAGGTTTTCTAGTTTATTTGCATAGAGGTTTTTATAGTATTCTCTGATGGTAGTTTGTATTTCTCTGTGCTTGGTGGTGATAACCCCTTTATCACTTTTTATTGCGTCTATTTGATTCTTCTCTCTTTTCTTCTTTATTAGTCTTACTAGTAGTCTATCAATTTTGTTGATCTTTTCAAAAAACCAGCTCCTGGATTCATTGATTTTTTGGAGGGTTTTCTGTGTCTCTATCTCCTTCAGTTCTGCTCTGATCTTAGTTATTTCTTGCCTTCTGCTAGCTTTGGAATGTGTTTGCTCTTGCTTCTCTAGTTCTTTTAATTGTGATGTTAGGGTGTCAATTTTAGATCTTTCCTGTTTTTTCTTGTGGGCAATTAGTGCTATAAATTTCCCTCTACACACTGCTTTAAATGTGTCCCAAAGATTCTGGTATGTTGTATCTTTGTTCTCATTGGTTTCAAAGAACATCTTTATTTCTACCTTCATTTCGTTATGTACCCAGTAGTCATTCAGGAGCAAGTTTTTCAGTTTCCATGTAGTTGAGCGGTTTTGATTGAATTTCTTAGTCCTGAATTCTAGTTTGATTGCACTGTGGTCTGAGAGACAGTTTGTTGTAATTTTTGTTCTTTTACATTTGCTGAGGAGTGCTTTATTTCCAACTATGTGGCCAATTTTGGAATAAGTGTGATGTGGTGCTGAGAAGAATGTATATTCTGTTGCTTTGGGGTGGAGAGTTCTATAGATGTCTATTAGGTCCACTTGGTGCAGAGTTGAGTTCAATTACTGGATATCCTTGATAATTTTCCACCTTGTTGATCTGTCTAATGTTGACAGTAGGGTGGTAAAGTCTCCCATTATTATTGTATGTGAGTGTAAGTCTCTTTGTAAGTCTCTAAGGACATGCTTTGTGAATCTGGGTGCTCCTGTATTGGATGCATATATATTTAGGATAGTTAGCTCTTCCTGATGAATTGATCCCTTACCATTATGTAATGGCCTTCTCTGTCTCTTTTGATCTTTGATGGTTTAAAGTCTGTTTTATCAGAGACTAGGATTGCAACCCCTGCTTTTTTTTGTTTTCCATTTGCTTGGTAGATCTTCCTCCATGCCTTTATTTTGAGCCTATGTGTGTCTCTGCATGTGAGATGGGTCTCCTGAATACAGCAAACTGATGGGTCTTTACTCTTTATCCAATTTGCCAGTCTGTGTCTTTTAATTGGACCATTTATTCTATTTACATTTAAGGTTAATATTGTTATGTGTGAACTTGATCTTGTCATTATGATATTAGCTGGTTATTTTGCTCGTAAGTTGATGCAGTTTCTTCCTAGCATCAACGGACTTTACATTTTGGCATGTTCTTGCAATGACTGGTATCGGTTGTTCCTTTCCACATTTAGTGCTTCCTTCAGGATCTTGTAAGGCAGGCCTGGTGGTGACAAAATCTCTAAGCATTTGCTTGTTTGTAAAGGATTTTATTTCTCCTTCACTTATGAAACTTAGTTTGGCTGGATATGAAATTCTGGGTTTAAAATTCTTTTCTTTAAGAATGTTGAATATTGGCCCCCACTCTCTTCTGGCTTGGAGAGTTTCTGCCGAGAGATCTGCTGTTAGTCTGATGGGCTTCCCTTTGTGTGTAACCCGACCTTTCTCTCTGTCTGCCCTTAACATTTTATTCCTTCATTTCAACTTTTGTGAATCTGACAATTATGTGTCTTGCAGTTGTTCTTCTCGAGGAGTATCTTTGTGGTGCTCTCTGTATTTCTGGAATTTGAATGTTGACCTGCCTTACTAGGTTGGTGAAGTTCTCCTGGATGATATCCTGCAGAGCGTTTCCAACTTGGTTCCATTTTCCCATCACTTTCAGACACACCAATCAGATGTAGATTGGTTCTTTTCACATAATCCCATATTTCTTGGAGGCTTTGTCCATTTCTTTTTACTCTTTTTTCTCTACACTTCTCTTGCTTCATGTCATTCATTTGATCTTCAATCGCTGATACTCTTTCTTCCAGTTGATCGAGTCAGTTACTAAAGCTTGTGCATTTGTCAGGTACTTCTCGGGTGTTACGGTTTTCATCTCTATCAGTTCTTTTAAGGACTTCTCTGCTTTGGTTATTCTAGTTAGCCATTCGCCAAATCTTTTTTCAAGGTTTTTAGTTTCTTTGCGCTGGTTACATAGTTCCTCCTTTAGCTCTAAGAAGTTTGATCGACTGAAGCCTTCTTCTCTCAACTCATCAAAGTCATTCTCCATCCAGCTTTGTTCCGTTGCTGGTGATGAGCTGTGTTCCTTTGGAGGGGGAGATGGGCTCTGATTTTTTGAATTTCCAGCTTTTCTGCACTGCTTTTTCCCCATCTTTGTGGTTTTATCTGCCTTTGGTCTTTGATGATGGTGATGTAGTGATGGGGTTTTGGTGTGGGTGTCCTTTCTGTTTGTTAGTTTTCTTTCTAACAGTCAGGACCGTCAGCTGCAGGTCTGTTGGAGTTTGCTTGAGGTCCACTCCAGACCCTGTTTGCCTGAATATCAGCAGTGGAGGCTGCAGAATATAGAATATTGCTGAACAGTGAGTGTTGCTGTCTGACTCTTGCTCTGGAAGTTTTGTCTCAGGGGTGTACTCCACCGTGTGAGGTGTGAGGTGTCAGTCTGCATCTAGTAGGGGATGTCTCCCAATTAGGCTACTCAGGGGTCAGGGACCCACTTGAGCAGGCAGTCTGTCCATTCTCAGATCTCAGCCTCCATGCTAGAAGTTCCACTGCTCTCTTCAAAGCTGTCAGACAGGGACATTTATTTCTGCCGAGGTTTCTGCTGCTTTTTGTTTAGCTATGCCCTGTCCCCAGAGGTGGAGTCTATAGAAGCAGGCAGGCCTCCTTGAGCTGTGGTGGGCTCCACCCAATTCGAGCTTCCCAGCAGCTTTATTTACCTACTTAAGCCTCAGCAATGGCAGGTGCCCCTCCCCCAGCCTCGCTGCTGCCTTGCAGTTAGATCTCAGACTGCTGTGCTAGCAATGAGGGAGGCTCCGTGGGCATGGGATCCTCTGGGCCAGGTGTGGGATATAATCTCCTGATGTGCCCATTTGCTAAGACCCTTGGTAAAGCTCAGTATTAGAGTGGGAGTTACTCGATTTTCCAGGTGTCATGTGTCTCAATTTCCTTTGGCTAGGAAAAGAAATTCCCTTCCCCCTTGCACTTCCCTGGTGAGGCAATGCCTCACCCTGCTTCAGCTCTCGCTGGTCAGGTTGCACTCGTGGACCAGCACAAACTGCCAACTGTCTGACATGCCCCAGTGAGATGAACCCAGTACCTCAGTTGAAAATGCAGAAATCACTCATCTTCTGTGTCGCTCACACTGGGAGCTGGAGGCTGGAGCTGTTCCTATTTGGCCATCTTGAGCATGTCCCATTTTTTAACCTTTTTTTAACTTTTATATTAAGTTCAGAGGTACATGTGCAGGTTTGTTACATAGGTAGATGTATGTCATGAGGGCATGTTATGTAGATTATTTCATCACCCAGGAATTAAGCTTAGTACCCCTTAGTGATTTTTCCTGATTCTCTTCCTCCTCCCACCCTCCACCCTCTCATAGGACCCAGTGTGTGCTGTTCCCCTTTATATGAAACTATTTTTTATGCTTAAATTTCATCATTAACTCTTTTTTTTTTTTAATTTTGGCATCCTACAAAAAATTTTCTGTTCTTATGCAGGTAGATATATTTGTTCTGGGAAATTTTTTTTTTTTTCCAAATAATGATTCTTAATTCTAAATAATTTAATAATGGTAAAAAATAAATTTGAAGCTTTCATACATCACATCAAAAGTTACACTTTTATATTTATAATTATGCAGCAGAAAGAGAAAATGCAATTACTGGAGTAAATTTAGCTTTGTATAAAAGAAATCTATGGTGGAACTACAATTATTATAATAGTGTAGTAAATATATGTATTGTAACATGCAGCTATTTTTCAGTATGATTATTATGGTGTTGCTATTACTAGAACCAATTTACTATAGTTTTACTAGGCAAAATATTACTTTGTTTTTAACATAAGTATGGTTTGTTATGGTTTTATGATGAAACTAGACTGCTATTATAATGAATTTTATTATGTTGTACTTATAAGGGATAGACAGGGACTTTTAGCTTATTTCCTAGCTCAGCTTTGCACTTATAATATGGCCTAGAGAGTGTTAGTTAAACTTCTTTGTTTTCCACTGTAAAAACAGAGATATTCATTTAAAAATAATAATCTTATTAAAAATATGATCTGTAGTCCAGCCCAAATTAATTGAATTCATGGGTTGATTGAAGTGAAATATTAATCTTCTGCCATTGAGTATATGTTGGATATGTTCTTTCGATACAAGTGATTTAAGTACTACTAATAAAGAATAAATTTGCTTTCAACAATTAAATAATGAAAACTGTACCAAGTCTCAGGGGGTTCTTGTCCTCATTCCTCTTTTGCCACAAACTTTTTGCCTAGTCTGTTCTCTCCAAGATTCAGTTTCTTCCCCTCTCATGTCAGAGATCTGCATTAATCACCTGTTCATGCTGAGTGTATGCTTGTATGCATTCCAAACTAAGACAAAGCTCTTCTTGGTTTTATTTCTGCTACCTACCACCCATTTCAAGGTACTGCTTTATTACTGGTTATATTCAAGGTCAAATAGCACAATTAAAAATAAAACCATTAAGTATGGTGTAATAAATAAAAATTCTCTATTGTTTTAATTATCTTGGACTTACCAATAACTACATTTCCTTATGGGAAAGAGTTAGTCACCTTAGACATATATTCACTTTCATTTTGCACTTTAATAAATTGTTACTCTAGAGAAAAATAAATACAAGAGTAGATGACTATAAGGCTAATAATACTCTATTCTGCCCCCTCAGAAGTTTGGAACCATTAGGGAGAGAAAATCAAGATGAAAAGATTAAGATATAAATTATATGACTGAAAATTTTTACCGGGGGAAGTGGTTTGGATTCATGACCTAAAACTTCCTCTTCACTCCAAACCCTAATCTCAGGAAGAGCTGTAAGGTGTTCCTGACTAGGCAGGCACTTCCCATATAGCAGGCAGATGAACAAGAATATTCTGAAGCCTGGTTGCTTTAAGCAGGTTAGAAGGACTGTGTCAAGCATGTTTGAGTGCTTGTTTCAAAGACATAAATCAAATAAGTAACTAAAAAGAGTGATGGAGTGAGAATAGAGCAGCCAGTGTCTCCCCATTATTTTGGAAGGTCTAAGAAAGGAATAATCAACCTGAAACAAACTGTAGAAAGAGAAATGGCTTTAGGGTCAGACAACTGAGGTTTGAATGCTATCATTGTCTCTATTAGCTATGTGATTTTGGGCAAGGTACTTAATATCTCTTATTCACTTTTACAAAATGAGAATAAAAATATTGAGTTCCTCACATGCCACAAATACAGCGTTGTATGCAAAAACCTTTTCTTTTTCCTCCTTGGCATCCAAGAACACTATACTTACAAGATCCTGTAATTGCATGCTGGCCGACAAAGTATTGGAAGTGAAGTTCACCATTTCCAAGCCTGGCTCATAAAACTTCCTGGACATTTCTTCCTACTCTTAATTTTTTTGTGCTCCAGGCACATCCAAAAGATCTATTGAAGGAAAAAGAAGCCCCAAGGGATGACAGAATTATTAGGTAGAAAGAACATGGGTCCCTGAATGCTTCAATGGAATTTTAGTTCTTTTATTCTCATCCTTTCGATATATGTTAAATAACAACGTCAGTGAAAAATAATTATTTATTATAGTAAAGCCAGTGAGATTTTGGGATTGCTTCTTACAGATATTAATGTATCCTGACTAGTACACGAAGAGTATTCACGGAGACAAATTGGAAAAAAAACTCAGAAAACACTGGGCAGAGTGATACTTGGCCCTCAGAAGGGCTCTATGAGAGTTTCTTCTTTCTAACTTTCTGCTATCAGCTAGTTTATCGATCAGCATCAATCATAATAAAAGGCCAAACATAACATAAATAGGATCAGAAAGAGACTTTTTTTGGTTGTTTGCTTGATTAAATAATGATTATGTAGGCAATGACCAAAAAAGAAAAAGGAATAACAGTAACAACAAGAAGAAAGCATCGCAGTATTGTTTCAACCAGGATTCTGTTAAACAAAACTAATTGTTAGCTATAACTAGTTTTAATCTAAAACTAGACAATCCTTTTTTTTTTTTTTTTTTTCTTTCTGAGACGGAGTCTCTCTCTGTTGCCATGCTGGAGTGCAGTGGTGCGATCTCGGCTCACTACAATCTCCACCTCCCAGGTTCAAGCGATTCTCTTGCCTTAGCCTCCCGAGTTACTGGGATTACAGGCACGTGCCACCACACCCAGTTAATTTTTTTTTTTTTGTATTTTTAGTAGAGACGGGGTTTCACCAAGTTGGCCAGGATGATCTCGATCTCCTGACCTCGTGATCCTCCCTCTTTGGCTTCCCAAGGTGCTGGGATTACAGGCATGAGCCACCGTGCCTGGCTGGTAATCATATTTTTTGAGGTAAAGATAAATTTAAATGCTTTTATACGCAATTTATTCATCTTATTCCAATATATTCGGATTTTCTGAAATGCTTCTCATTTATGTTCTTTGAATAAGCCCATACTTAAGGTAATGGTGCATTTTACTCTATAACAAAGTGCCTTAAGAGTTATCCAACTTTGTAGTGCGAGTCACACGAATTTTATTGAGTGGAATATGTACCCCAAAAGATATATTATTTCTCATAATCCAGAGGTTCTTATTTTGTAGATTTCTATAGGAGTAAAAACAAGCATAAAAACAATAAATGTGGATTAGAACCGGGAAGAAATAAGGGAATTGAAACAAATAAACAAAGTAAAAGATAAATTTAAGAGTGTAATATGTATAAGAGACCACAGTCCAATACTATTATGGTTGATACATAAAATGTAATCAGAAAATAATATTTAACACTCTTATTTAAAATTAGAACCATTTCTCTTCCCTTTAAAGATTTATGTACAAAATCTTAGTTTGTACAATAATAAACTACAGTATTCATTACTTACCTAAGAAAAAAGCTTGATGTGCCTTGAAATCAACGACTTCGTGCCTAGTGATTTTGATGAAAATATGTGTTGAAAGTCTTAGATCACTAAAGATGATGACTTGGGGTTTGGTTGCTCAACCTAGTAAAGTGTCTACTTGAACAGGGGAACTGGAAATATAGTCTGGGCTCATATTTAAAAAATTTTTTTGAGTGGGCGTGCCGTAGACACTATACTTTGAGCTCCTTGAAAACAGGAAGAAAATTGTACTGCTTGCTGCTATATCTCTAACAATTAATACATAGAGAAAATACAACATGTTTTTTTAAATAAAATATATAGGTAAAATAATCTGTAGGACATATTTAAGAGAGTAGTATAATTAAATTTTAATTTTTTTTGAAACGGAGTCTTGCTTTCGCCCAGACTGGAGTACAATGGTGCAAGGCTCACTGCAACCTCCACTTCCCAGGTTCAAGCGATTCTCCTGCCTCAGCCTCCTGAGTAGCTGGGATTACACAGGCATGCACCACCACACCCGGCTAATTTTTGTATTTTTAGTAGAGACGGGGTTTCACCATGTTGGCCAGGCTGGTATTGAACTTCTGACCTCAGGTGATCCACCTGCCTTGGCCTCCCAAAGTGCTGGGATTACAGGTGTGAGCCACTGCACCCGACCTCCATTTTAATTTTTTAAATTTTTTAAAGCTAATAGCACATTTGTTCAAGGGATCAGTTTCCCTTCAGTGTAGAGCGTGATCTGAAGAATTTAGGATGGATGGATGATATAGCAGGACGAGTTGGAAGTCTTCAAGAATTTAGATATCTATGTTTAAGGTTTTAGCAACTTAAAGACAATGGGAAAACACAAGACGGTGCAAATTCAGTATGTCTTTGAGGTACACTAAATTGAAGATACATGAGGGAGAAGGAAAAGTGGAGAACATCCTTCAGATTTTTAATTTGTACAATTATGTGAGTGTGGTTAGTAATGCTATTAACCAAAATCAGGGAATATAAGAGGTGAAGCAATTAATTTGGAGAGGGAGGACAAAAATATTACTATCAGCCATAGTATATTCGTGTAGTTGGAGATGAATTGTAGCAGTTGGGAATATAAGTAAGGAAATTAGGAGAGAGATTAAGAAAAGGTGTTGATTTGGAGATCAACACTAGTCTTCATAGGACTACATCTCATGTGGCTCCTGAGCACTTGAAATAAATCTAGTTCAAAGTAAGATGTGCTTTAAGAGTAATTTACACGCTGGATTCTGAAAGCTAATCTGAAAGAACACACAAGATGGTTCAATAATTTTTATATTGACTATACATTGAAATGAATGTATTTTGTCTATCTTGAGCTGAATAAAATTTATTATTAATATGTTTCACTTTTTTCTTTTTCATATTTGTTTTTTAATGTGGTTACTAGAAAATTTAAAATTACATATGTGGTTCACATTATATTTTTATTGAAAAGTGCTGGGGTAAGACATTGGCAGAAACAATAATGTATTCTTTTTCAGTTCTATGGGACTTTTCCTTTTTTACTTATATTAAATATTCTAGATATTAGGTTTAAAAACCTGAAAGTACATTTTAGTTAACTGAATAACCACAAAAACATGATACACAATTCACTTTATAGAGTAACAATTGTGTGTTTTGTAACTTTGTAAAGGAGGTATAAGTTCTGTGCTGCCCTGGATGTTCCAACAGTGAAACGATAAGGCTCCATGCTGTATTTACATCAAATGGAGGATGTGTGCGTGTGTGTTTATGTATACATGTACTTGCATGTATGTGTTTGTGTGCACATAGACATGAAATCTGCTACCCTCTTCTCATACTTACTATGTAAAATATTGATTTTTGATCCCCCAAGTTTGAATGTATTCTTTTTAAGAAAATGAACCCAAGTTACTACAGCAATTTTTTTCTTCTAGCTTTTAACCAATAGAATGAGGAAGTGATTGTTCAAAGTATATTACAGGGGAAAATTGATCATTTAAAACGTAAGAGTTAAATTATATAGCATCTATAGCAAATGACAGAAGTGTAATTATTACTTAGTCTATTGGTTTAACTATCTCCTATAATGTTAAGTATATGATAAAGTATTCAAATATTTTTTTCTCTTTCTTATCAGAGAAGATGTAGATGGAATGTTACAGCATGGGTAAAATTCATTTCATCTCATATAACTTCTTTACCATTTCATTCCAGGTGTCCTTGGCAAAAGCCATTGTTTCACTCTATTGCTAAAACTGCCTTATGTCAAATTATTTATTCTTCTAATCTGTTCTCGCTAGCATATAGAATCTCATGGAATAAAGATTGGAAAGCTACTTATAAGCTTCCTGTAATATGATCTTTGGGACAGGAATCATTCTCATCTAATTTCTTTGTTTAAAAAGAAAATAATTGTTGTTCTTTTTATTCAACATGTAGATTTTCTGTATTGTTGACAAAATGAAGGGACAATTGTGAAATACACAACTAGCAAGAGATATCAAATGGTGACCCAACATTTTCAATAATAGGTTTGATTGTGATAGATATAAACAAAACCCAACACAAACCAAATTCATTAAAATTTTTGCCCTCTAGGATTTTAGTATTGAACTGGTCATGTTAGCAAAGAATTCCCAAACCTGATAGCTAATGTGGCTATCCCTTTAAATATTAGTTATGCATCTAAAATTAACATTATAGATTGTTGTAAAAAGAAAAAATACTTGTTCATTTACTTTCAGTTTCAGTGAATTTGTTTTCCAGGGAGATATCATCTATTGATTTTTGATTATTTTTTAAATTTAAATGAGAGAAATTGACTATGAACAAATTTATCATCAGTATATCACCCTTTTTTGGCCTGTTTCCTAAATTACAGAAGTTGGAAAAGTGGAAGGAAAATTCAGTGTTTATTTTTTGGGAAAAGAAGAAATAGTTATGGTTGTTCTATGACACAGATAAGTACCTATGGAATCCCATATTAAAAACACTAATTTAACAAGCAATAATTATTGATATATAATATTTTACATATTTATAGGGTATAAGTCATATTTTGTTATATGCATAGAATGTGTAACGATCAAGTCAGAATATCTGGAATATCCATCACCTTGAGTATTTATCATTTCCATGTGTCAGGAACATTTCAAGTTCTCTCTTCTAACTACTTTCTAAGTCTTTCATTTTACCATGATCTCCTCTAGCTATCAGTTACCCGCTTATCTATTCTGCACTTTTGAAAGAAGGAGCATAATAGTAATGAAGAGATTGAGTACTATTTTTCTGGAGTATTTTATATCCTTTAGTTTCTTAAATATGTCTATATAAACTAAAGTGATAAGAGGTACTTCTACTCTCAGATGTTGAATCAGTGGAAAGATCAGCAGTATAGTTTCATGGTAATGCTGGAAATAGCTTTGGAAAATTAAACTTTCAGTCTTTTGATGCCTATGCCATCTGAGCTAATTGTGGGTAAGAAATGTGTTTCAAGATGTAATACACTTGTACTACTGATGTAACTTAGACAAAATATTCCTCTCGATCTCTAAAGACAGGGAAAATTCCATTCAGATGACCCTCCACAAACCTTTTAGAAGGTTACTGTTAGAGAAAATGTTATACAAGATCCTGTGGATTTGTGTTTGTAAAAATAAAAAGACACAAATGACTTCATAGTGCTGTCAACTCAAATTTGCAGCCATTCATTATCCTTTGATGCTTCTTGAGATGGTACCTATAGGTCAGATACATTTCCAGGGCTTAAGGAGTCCACGGTAGATGCTGCTTAGGATCTTCAGCTTGGCACTTTCTCACTCTCTAATTGCATGTTTTGAGTATCTGTCAGCTAAAGTCTGAATCACAATTCTTCTCCTCTTTATTCCCAGTCTTAGAGTGTATTTCTCTCCCTTCTACATAATACATGGAGTAACAATTAATACAGCAGAAGTTACTTTGAGAAGACATGAGAGATGTCCTCTCAGGCAGGGATATATATTAGATAGATAATGTCAATGGTGCTACAATCTGAGTCATGGTAATTGTTAGGTTAAGAACTCTTACAAGTTTCAGGTAAAGATGGTTTACCCATGATTGCACTGTGAGTATATATATATTTTCTTAGTAGATAGGATGCTAGAGTCATATTATTGCTACTGTGTATTTGCATGGTAAATAACATGTATCATAATCCTCTCAACACTTAACAGGTTTACAATAACATTCTTGATACTCACTCACCAAGTGCATTCTTCCATTATTCCTATTTATCTCAGTATATAGTATTCAATTACTCATGTCAGAAACTGAGGAGAATTGTTTTTACTTCTTTCAAGATCCAATTCTCCAGCAAATCTTCTTGTTTTAATCTGTGAAATATATTTTCAACATAACCACTACCTACTAGTTCTACTGCTACCAACATCCTTGTCCAAGATCTTTTTTTAAACGTGATCTCTTGCTATATTGTTCAGCCTTTAGATTGAAAACCAAAGGTCAGTATTCAAGAGTAAGATTAAGGCAGAAACAAACATTCTTTTACAGGGACCGAAAGTCAGCTTTAAGTTATCTCAGCCTCGGTTTATATTTAGATTATCTAAGATTGAGAAAGTCCCTAGCCACCTGCTGGAAATAAAGATAAATTTGCCCTGGTGTGTAGGAATATAATTTCAGGCTTTAAATTATTTCTACTATTTTTCATAGATGATGATCAGCACCCAATCAAAAGTATTCAGGCAAATGAAGAAACAAAACAAGTTGATAAAAAGTAAAAGAAAAAGGAACATAATAGAAAATGATTCACAAGAGATCATGATAATGAGATTACCTGACAAAGATTTTAAACTAATTATGCCTAATATGATCATGGAAGTGAAAAAAGTTTGACAATTTTACATAGAACTGAAAATTATAAGTAAGAAAGAAATTAAAACTCTCAAACTGAAAATTTCCTTGATGAAAATTAATTCAATAGTTGGATAACAGCAGAAGAGATATAGTTGAAAAGAGGGTTGGAGAACTAGAAGACAGAACAGAAGAAAACAGTCACAAGGAAACAGAGACATACAAAAGGATGGAAAGATAAAAAAAGAGAAGAAAACACAAAAGACGGGATATACAGTAAAAATACATGCAATTGAAGTCTCGAAAAAGAGGAAATAGTTACAAAATAACTGGGGATTTTCTAAAGCTGAGCAAAGAAATAAAACACAAATTCAAGAAGCACTGTGAACCCTAATGATCTAAGCTGGATCAACGCAAGGAAAATCACAAGTAGGCACACATAGAAAAACTATTGAAAAAAATGCAAAGGCAATGGATTGACCACTGGTGGTGCAAGGATGGCAGTGGGAACGAGCTCAGTCTCCAACTCCAAGCGCCAGCCACACAGAAGACCCGGTGAGTTTCTGCATTTCAGCTGAATTACTGGGTTCATCTCACTGGGGAGTGCGGACGGTCGGTGCTGGTCAGCTGCTGCAGCCCGATCAGCGAGAGCTGAAGCAGGGCAAAGGCATCGCCTCACTGGGAAGCGCAGGGGAAGGGAATCCCATTTTTTCTAGCCAGGGAACTGGGGCACACAACACCTGGAAAGTCAGTAACTCCCACCCCAATGGCTGGCCTTTAAGCAGAGCAGGCACACCAGGAGATCATATCCCACACACCTGGCGGGAGGTCCCGCCCACAGAGCCTCCCCTCATTGCTAGCACAGCAGTCATGTGATCTGCAGCCAAGGCAGCTTGTGAGGCGGCTGGGGGAGAGCCGCCATTGCTGAGGCTTAAGTAGGTAAAGCAAAGCTGCTGGGAAGCTCCAACTAGGTGGAGCTCACAGCAGCTCAAGAAACCTGCCTGTCTCTATGGAGCTCTCCACCTCTGGGGACAGGGCGCAGCTACACCACAACAGCAGCACTTAACAACAGAAGCGGCAGAAACCTCTGCAGGCCTTAGGCTGTCTGAGCTGGCTTTGAGAGCAGTGGATCTCCCAGCACGGAGGCTGAGATCACTGAGAACGGACAGACTGCCTGCTCAAGTGGGTCCCTGACCCCTGAGTAGCCTAACAGGAGACATCCCCACTAGGGGCAGTCCTGACACCCACCTCACAGGGTGGAGTACACACCCCTGAGAGGGAAGCTTCCAAAGCAAGAGGAGGAAATCAGACAGTACACTGCGCTGTTCAAGAAATATTCTATCTTCTGCAGCCTCTGCTGCTGATACCCAGGCAAAACAGGGTCTGGAGTGGACCTCAAGCAATCTCAACAGACCTACAGCTGAGGTCCTGACTGTTAGAAGGAAAACTATCAAACAGGAAGGACACCTACCACCAAAAAACCCCATCAAGTACATCCACCATCATCAAAAGACCAGAGGCAGATAAAACCACAAAAGATGGGGAAAAAGCAGTGCAGAAAAGCTGGAAATTCAAAAATAGAGCACATCTCCCGGCAAAGGAAGCAGCTCATACATGCTCAGCGGATCAAAGCTAGACAGAGAATGACTTTGTGAGATGAGAGAAAGAGGCTTCAGTCCATCAAATTTCTCAGAGCTAAGGAGAAATTACATACCCATGCAAAGAGCAAAATCTTGAAAAAAGTGGAAGAATTGTGGCTAAGATGAATTGAAAATGCAGAAAAGGTCATAAACAAAATAGAAAGAGATAAAGAAACCATGACCACGAAATCTCACATTGACAAATGCGAAACTTATTAACCGACTTGATCAACTGGAAGAAAAGAGTATCAGCGATTGAGGATCAAATGAATGAAATAAAGCGAGAAAGAAACAAAAAAGAAATAAGACAAAATACAAGAAGTATGCGGTTAATAGCAAAGACCAAATCACAAAATCAGTTAGGGTGCCTGAAAGTGAGGGAAAATGGAACCAAGTTGGAAAACACTCTTCAGGGATATCATCCAGGGGAGGACAACCCTGAAGTAGGGCAGGCCAACGATTAAAATCAGGAAATGAAGAAACGCCTAAAGATCTCGAAAAGAAACTATCAAGACACATAATTGCACAGATTCACAAAGTTGAAATGAAGGAAAAATCTTAAGAACAGAGAGAAAATTGAGTTACCCACAAAGGGAAGCCCATCAGACTCACAGCAGATCTCGGCAGAAACTCTCGAAGCCAGAGAGGTGGGGGCCAATATTCAACATTCTTAAAAAGAAAAGAATTTTAAACCCAAATTTCATATCCAGCCAAACTAAGTTTCATAAGTGAAAGAGGAGAAATAAAATCCTTTACAGATAAGCAAATGCTTAGAGATTTTGTCACCACTAGGCCTGCCCACAAAGGGCCTGAAGGAAGCCTCAACATGGGAGAAAGGAACAACCGGTACCAGCCATTGCAAAAGAAACATGCCAAAATGTAAAGACCATGAGGCTAGGAAGAACTGCATCAGCTAGCGAGCAAAATAACCGGATTAATATCATAATGCTTGGGATAAAGTTCACACATAACAATCATAACCTTAAATGTAAATGGACTACGTCTCCAATGAAAAGACACAGACCCCAGCAAACTGGATAAAGAGTCAAGACCCATCAGTCTACTGTATTCAGAGGAGACCCATCTCCTGCCTTAGAGACATACATAGGCTCAAAATAAAAGGGATGGAGGAGATTTGCAAGCAAATGGAGAACAAAAAAAGCAGGGGTTGCAATCCACAGTCTCTGATAAAACAGACTTTAAACCATCAAAGAGATCAAAAGAGACAAAGAAGGCCATTACATAATGGTAAGGGATCAATTCAACAGGAAGAGCTAACTCTCCTAAATATATATGCACCAATACAGGAGCACCCAAGTTCACATAAAAGCAAGTCCTTAGAGACAAAGAGACCAAGACTCCCATACAATAATAATAATAATGGGAACTTCAACCTCCACTGTCAACATTAGACAGATCAAGCAAGACAAGAGAAAGTTAACAAGATATCAGAGGTGAACTCATCTCTGCAGCAAGAGCAGACCTAATGAACATCTATAGAACTCTCACCCCAAATCAACAGAATATACATTCTTCTCAGCACCACATCGTGCCTTACTCCCAAAATTATTCATATAATTGGAAGTAAAAGCACTCCTCAACAAATGTACAAGAACAGAATTATAACCAAACTGTCTCTCAGACCACGAGGTGCAATCCAAACTAGAACTCAGGACTAAGAAACTCAATCAAAACCACTCAACTACATGGAAACTGAACAACCTGCTCCTACAGACCCAAGCTACTGGGTACATAAATGAAATGAGAAATAAGAGATGTTCTTTGGAGCCAATGAGAACAAGATACAACATACAGAATCCTCACGGGACACATTTAAAGCAAGTAATGTAGAGGAAATTTATAGCACTAAATACCCACAAGAGAAAGCGGAAAGATCAAAATTGTGCTCTAACATCACAATTAAAAGAACTAGAGAAGCAAGAGCAAACACACATTCCAAAGTAGCAGAGAGGCAGAAATAACTAAGATCAGGCAGGAGACAGGAGATAGAACACAAAACCCTCAAAATCCAGTGAATCCGGAGTTGGTTTTAGAAAGATCAACAAAATTGACAGACCACTAGCAAGATAATAAAAGAAGAAAGAGAAAAGAATCAAAATCAAGCAATTAAAAATGATAAAGGGGATATCACCACAGTACAATACACCATCAGAGAAATACTATAAACACCTCCTACATAAAATAAACTACTGGAAAACCCTAGAAGAAATGGATGAATTTTCTGAACCTTACACTCTTCAAGACTAAACCAGGGAAGAAGTTAGATCCCTGAATAGACCAATAGTAGGCTCTGAAATTAGGGCAATATTAATAGCCTACCAACCAAAAAAGTCAGGACAGATGGATTCACAGCTGAATTCTGTAAGTGTCAGGGAGGTTGTTTTAATTTCTGCGAAACCGGTAGCCTGGAAAGGGATCATATTTCATTTATAGGAATGACATAATCGTACAAAGCAGCGAAGTGCAGCAAAGAAGATTTTAAGACAAATGCTCACGATGAACATCAGTTTGCAGATACTCAGCCAAAGTATGCCAGTTCAACAGCGCGATAAAGAACATCCATGATCAAATTGACCATCCCTGAGGATAAAGGCTGGTTCAACATTCACAAATCAATAAACGCAATCCAGCAGCATATAAACAGAACCAAAGACAAGAACCACATGATTATCTCAATAGATGCAGAAGAAAAGGCTTTTGACAAATTCAACCAGCCCTTCATGCTAAAGCAGCTCAATAAATTAGGTATTGATGGAGCGTGCCTCAAATTAAACGGAAGCTATTTATACAGCAAACCACAGCCAATATCCATACTGAATGGGCAAAAACTGGAAAATTTAGCTGAAAACTGGCACAGAAGACAGGATGCACCCTCTCTCACCCTCCTATTCAACATAGTGTTGGAAGTTCTAGCAAGGGCAATTAGGCAGAGAAATCAAGGGGTATTCAGTTAGGAAAAGAAAGAAGTCAAATTGTCCCTGTTTGCAGATGACATGATTATATTTAGAAAACCCCATTATCTCAGCCAAAAATCTCCTTAAGCTGATAAGCAACTAGCAAAGATCTCAGGATACAAAAATTAATGTACAAAAATCACAAGCATTCTTACCTTGCATAATAACAGACAAACCACAGAGCCAAATCATGAATGAACTTCCATTCCTGAATTGCTTCAAAGAGAATCAAATACCTGGGAATCCAGCTTACAGGGATGTAAGGACCTCTTCAAGGAGGTGCCCACAAACCACACTGCTTGAGTGAAATCAAAGAGGACACAAACAAATGGAAAGAACATACCATGCTCATGGATAGGAAGAATCCAATATCGTGAAAATGGCCATACTGCCCAAGGTAATTTATAGATTCAATGCCATCCCATCAAGCTACCAATAGAGTTTCTTCACAGAATTGGGAAAAAGCTGCAGGACTGTGTGGGCAAAGGCATCTCCAGGCAATCCTAATTGAACAGCTGGGAGGCATCACGTTACCTGACTTCAAACTATACCTACAAGGCTACAGTAACCAAAACAGCATGAGTACTGGTACCAAAACAGAATAGAACCAATGGAACAGAACAGAGTTTTAGAAATAATACCACACATCTACAGCCATCTGATCTTTGACAAACCTAGAAAAACAAGAAATGGGGAAAGAAAGGATTCCCTATTTAATAAATAGTGCTTTCTGGAAAATTGGTATATGCATAAGAGTAGAAAGCTGAAACTGGATCCTTTCCTTGCTCATACACGAAAATTAATTCAAGATGGATTAGAGACTTAAATGTTAGACCTAATACCATAAAAATCCTAGAGAAAACCTGAGTAGTACCATTCAGGACATAGGCATGGTGAAGACTTCATGTCTAAAACACCAAAACAGCGGCAGCAAAGCTAAAATTGACAAATGGGATCTGAACAGAAGCTAAGAGCTTCTGCACAGCAAAAAACTACCATCCAGAGTGACAGGAGCCCAACCTGGAATGGGAGAAAATTTTTTGCAATCTACTCTCATCTGACAAAGGGCTAATATCCAGAACCTACAAAGAACTCAAACAAATTTACAAAGAAAAAACAAACAACCCCATCAAAAAGTGACAAGAGATATGAACAGACATTTCTCAAAGAAGACATTCCTTACAGCCAACAGACATATGAAAAAATACTCATCATCACTGGCCATCAGAGAAATGCAAATCAAAACCACAATGAGATACCATCTCACCAGTTAAATGGCGATCATTATAAAAAGTCAGGAAACAACAGGTGCTGGAGAGGATGTGATGGAACACTTTACTGTTGGTGGGATTGTAAAATAGTTCAACCATTATGGAAACAGTATGGCGGTCCCTCAAGGATCTAGGGCAAGGCGTATATATGGCCCAGCCATCCCATTGCAGGGGATATACCCAAGGATTATAAATTGTATCTAAAGAGACACATGCACCACGTATATTTTATTACCTTTAATTCTAATAGCAAAGACTTGGAGATCAACCCAAATGTCCATCAGTGACAGATTGGATTAAGAAAATGCTTTATATATACACCATGGAAGGATACTATGCAGCCATAAGAAAGGATGAGTTCTGCGTCCTTTGTAGGGACATGGATGCAGCTGGAAAACCATCATTCTTAGCAAGCCTATCACCAAGAACAGAAAACCAAACACTGCATGTTATTTCTCACTCATAGGAGTGGGAACTGAACAATGAATCACTTGGACTCAGGAGGAACATCACACACGGGGCCTATCACTGGGGAGAGGAGGATTACGTAGGAGTTAGACCTGATGTAAATAGCCGAGTTGATAGGTGCAGCAGACCAACATGGCACAAGTATACATATGTAACAAACCTGCATGTGTGCACATGTACCCTACAACTTAAAGTATAATAATAATAAATAAATTAAAAAAAAATAAAAATTTAAAAAAAAAAAAAAAAAAGAAAGGAGCCACTATCAGGAAAACAGTCCATTCGCCAACATACCAAAAAGTAACTAAAATACAAAGAAATGCTCTCTTTAATGTTCTGGGAGATAATACTTGCCAGCATCAAATTCTATATGCAATGCATATGTCCTTAAAAAATAAAGGTGATATGAAAACCTTTTCAGATGAAGACAACCTGGGCAAAATTGCCACAAAGATGCAATCAAAAGAGAATTCTTTAGGCACAAGACAAATAATCTAAGATGAATATTTGGAGATACAGGAAGAAATAAAAGCCAAAAATCAGAAGTATTTGAGCAGTAAAAATAATTACAATGGCATAAATAATCGTGATGTCTTGTCATCTTTTCTAATAACAAAAAATTTGATTCACTGGAAATATACAATAATATTAAAGTAACATTCAATTAATAATGTGACCTCAAAGTATATGCACAAAACATTAACAAAACTACAAATGAAATAGGCAAATTGGTAATTATACAAAGAAGTTTTAATACATTTCTCTCTCAAACTGACAGAACAATCTGAAAAAAAATGTTAATATGACTATAGATTTAAATAACATAATTAACAAAGTTGACCTAAATGATATAGATAGAATATTGCTTTCAAAAACTGAAGAACCCATATTTTTTCCAAATGTACATAAAACTTTTACAAATATTAACCATATCTTGCACTAAACAGTTAATCTTTACATATATCTTAACAGTTTAAATTATACTTAACATGATCTCTGATCCTGGTAAAATTTAAAAATAAATAATAAGATAACTAGAAAATTCCTATTTGGAAAATTTAAACACTTCTATATTGATAATTGGTTAAAAGAGAAAATAGAATAAAAATTTTAAACAGATTTTGAATTATTTCATATAAAAACCAATGAGAAGTAGCTAAAACCTTAAATTTATTAATTAGAAACAGGAAAGGTTAAAAATCCATAATATAAACAGAACTATTGGGGAAACATTTAAGGTTTTCCACCTGAGGTCAGGACCAAAGGAAGTATGACTGTTACCACCCGTCTTTTCAACATTGTAGGGAGGTTTCAGAGAGCTTGAAAGGCAAGGAACGACATTGTAGGGTAAAGATTAGAGGCAAAGAAAGAAAACTCTCATCATTTTATTCTTCTTGTTTGTTTGTTTTGAGACGGAGTCTTGCTCTGTCGCCCAGGCTGGAGCGCGGTGGCACGATCTCGGCTCACTGCAAGCTCCGCCTCCCGGGGTTCACGCCATTCTCCTGTCTCAGCCTCCCGAGTAGCTGAGACTACAGGCAGCCAAAACCACGCCTGGCTAATTTTTTCTTCTTCTTCTTCTTTTTTTTTTTTTTGTATTTTTAGTAGAGAGGGAGTTTCACTGGGTTGGCCAGGATGGTCTCAATTTCCTGACCTCGTGATCCACCCGCCTCGGCCTCCCAAAGTGCTGGGATTACAGGCGTGAGCCACCGCGCCCGGCCACTCTCATCATTTTTAAGTGACCTGAATGTTTATGCAGAAAATATTAAAATTTACAAATAAATTATTAAGATTAATAGGCAACTTTACCAAGGTTTCAATTAACAACTAGAAAATAACATTTAAAAACTTATACAATTTATAGGAGCATCAAAATACATCAATATTTTTTAGAATAAATCTAACCTCTGCATAGATAGCTACAAAATATATTGAGAGAAAGTAATAGAGACCTAAATAGATGGAGGTGTATGTTTGTAGACCAGAAGACTTAGTGTTAAAAATAGGTGAATTCTCAAATTGATCCATAAATTCTATAAAATTCTCATAAAAATGACAGATGGTTTTATTTGCATGTGTGTGTGTGCACACGCATGCTCATGTATGTCAGTGTGTAAGTTGATAGTTTAGTTATAAAGTTTATATTGGAATGCAATGGCCAAGAATAGTAAAGACATATTTGGAAAAGAAAAGCAGGGTAGAAAAAGGATACTCTACTAGACATCAAGAATTACTACATGTAAAAAAATGAAGACAGAGATAAAGATGTTCTTTGAAACCAATGAGAACAAAGATACAACATACCAGAATCTCTGGGACACATTTAAAGCAGTGTGTAGAGGGAAATTTATAGCACTAATTGCCCACAAAAGAAAACAGGAAAGATCTAAAATTAACACCCTAACATCACAATTAAAACAACTAGAGAAGCAAGAGCAAACACATTCAAAACTAGCAGAAGGCAAGAAATAACTAAGATCAGAGCAGAACTGGGATGGAGATAGAGACACAAAAAAACCCTTCAAAAAATCAATGAATCCAGGAGCTGGTTTTTTGAAAAGATCAACAAAATAGATAGACTGCTAGCAAGACTAATAAAGAAGAAAGGAGAGAAGAATCAAATAAACACAACAAAAAATTATAAAGGGGATATCACCACCGATCCCACAGAAATACAAACTACTATCAGAGAATACTATAAACACTTCTAAGCAAATAAATGAGAAAATCTAGAAGAAATTGATAAATTCCTGGACACATACACCCTCCAAGACTAAACCAGGAAGAATCTGAATCTCTGAATTGACCAATAACAGGTTCTGAAATTGAGGCAATAATTAATAGCCTACCAACCAAAAAAATTACAGGACCAGAAGGATTCACAGCCAAATTCTACCAGAGGTAGAAAGAGGAGCTGGTAGCATTCCCTCTGAAACTATCCCAATCAATGGAAAAACAGGGAATCCTCCCTAATTCATTTTACGAAGCCAACATCATCCTGATACCAAAGCCTGGCAAAGACGCAACAAAAAAAGAGAATTTTAGACCAATATCCCTGATGAACATCGATGAAAAAATCCTCAATAAAATACTGGCAAACCAAATCCAGCAGCACATCAAAAAGCTTATCCATCATGATCAAGTGGGCTTCATCCCTGGGATGCAAGGCTGGTTCAACATATGCAAATCAATAAAGGTAATCCAGCAGACAAACAGAACCAAAGACAAAAACCACATGATTATCTCAATAGATGCAGAAAAGGCCTTTGACAGAATTCAACAGCCCTTCATGCTAAAAACGCTCAATAAATTCGGTATTGATGGAACGTATCTCAAAATAATAAGAGCTATTTATGACAAACCCAAAGCCAATGTGATACTGAATGGGCAAAAACTGGAAGCATTCCCTTTGAAAACTGGCACAAGACAGGGATGCCCTCTCTCAACACTCCTATTCAACATAGTGTTGGAGGTTCTGGCTAGGGCAATCAGGCAAGAGAAAGAAATAAAGAGTATTCGACTAGGAAAAGAAGAAGTCAAATTGTCCCTGTTTGCAGATGACATGATTGTATATTTAGAAAACCCCATTGTCTCAGCCCAAAATCTCCTTAAGCTGATATGCAACTTCAGCAAAGTCTCAGGATACAAAATCAATGTGCAAAAATCACAAGCATTCTTATACACCAGTAACAGACAAACAGAGAACCAAATCATGAATGAACTCCCATTCACAATAGCTTCAAAGAGAATAAAACACCTAGGAATCCAACTTACAAGGGATGTAAAGGACCTCTTCAAGGAGAACTACAAATCACTGCTCAGTGAAATAAAAGAGGACACAAACAAATGGAAGAACATACCATGCTCATGGATAGAAAGAATCAATATCGTGAAAATGGCCATACTGCCCAAAGTAATTTATAGATTCAGTGCCATCCCCATTAAGTTACCAGTGACTTTCTTCACAGAATTGGAAAAAACTGCTTTAAAGTTCATATGGAACCAAAAAAGACCCCGCATTGCCAAGACAATCCTAAGCCAAAAGAACAAAGCTGGAGGCATCATGCCACCTGACTTCAAACAATACTACAAGGCTACAGTAACCAAAACAGCATGGTACTGGTACCAAAACAGAGATATAGACCAATGGAACAGAACAGAGCCCTCAGAAATAATACCACACATCTATAGCCTTCTGATCTTTGACAAACCTGACAAAAACAAGAAATGGGGAAAGGATTCCCTATTTAATAAATGGTGCTGGGAAAACTGGCTAGCCATAAGTAGAAAGCTGAAACTGGATCCTTTCCTCACTCCTTATATGAAAATCAATTCAAGATGGATTAGAGACTTAAATGTTAGACCTAAAACCATAAAAACCCTAGAAGAAAACCTAGGTAATACCATTGAGGACATAGGCATGGGTGAGGACTTCATGTCTAAAACACCAAAAGCAATGGCAACAAAAGCCAAAATTGACAAATGGGATCTAATTAAACTAAAGAGATTCTGCACAGCAAAAGAAACTACCATCAGAGTGAATAGGCAACCTACAGAATGGGAGAAAATTTTTGCAATCTACTCATCTGACAAAGGACTAATATCCAGAACCTACAAAGAACTCAAACAAATTTACAAGAAAAAAACAAACAACCCCATCAAAAAGTGGGCAAAGGATATGAAGAGACAGTTCTCAAAAGAAGACATTTATACATCCAACAGACACGTGAAAAAATGCTCATCATCACTGGCCATTAGAGAAATGCAAATCAAAACCACAATAAGGTACCATCTCACACCAGTTAGAATGGCAATCATTAAAAAAATCAGGAAACAACAGGTTCTGGAGAGGATGTGGAGAAATAGGAACACTTTTACACTGTTGGTGGGATTGTAAACTAGTTCAACCATTGTGGAAAACAGTGTGGTGATTCCTCAAGGATCTAGAACTAGAAATACCATTTGACCCATCATCCCATTACTGGGTATATGCCCAAAGGATTATAAATCATGCTGTTATACACGCACACATATGTTTATTGCAGCACTATTCACAATAGCAAAGACTTGGAATCAACCCAAATGTCCATCAGTGACAGACTGGATTAAGAAAATGTGGCACATATACACCATGGATTACTATGCAGCCATAAAAAAGGCTGAGTTTGTGTCCTTTGTAGGGACATGGATGCAGCTGGAAACCATCATTCTCAGCACACTATTGCAAGAACAGAAAACCAAACACCACATGTTCTCACTCATAGGTGGGAATTGAACAATGAGATCACTTGGACACAGGAAGGGGAACATCATACATGAGGTCCTATTGTGGGGAGGGGGGAACATGGCACATGTATACACCAACAGGGCACATGTATACATATGTAACAAATCTGCATGTTGTGCACATGTACCCTAGAACTTAAAGTATAATGATAATAATACAAAACGACTTTCTATAAGAGCTATAGGATTTATGTCACTAAACGTAAAGAAAAGATTGACAAATTTGACTGTGTTAAATTAAGATCTTTTGTTCATCACAAGGCACCAATAAGGGCGAAAATAAATGTTCAGAGTGGGAGAAAATATTTGTAGCACATGTAACTAAAAAGGGACCCTTGTACCCTTTAGTAATTTGAAGAATATATAAAGGAATCCTCTTTAATTCAATAATAAACAATTCAGATCACTCAGTAGAAAAAAAAATATGGGCAAAGGCTTGAGTTGAGTAGGCACTTTAGTAAAAAGAAGATAACCAAGTGGCCAGCAAACATATGCAAAGTGGCCTGACTTAACTGATCATCAAGAAAATGCAAGAAGTCACAATGAAATAACATTATAAAACACCAAGTAACTAATATTAAGAAAGATAATACTAAATACTGCAAGAATAAGGAGCAATAGGCTCTCCTATATGCTGATGATAGGAATGCAGATGTAAATATAAATTGTATAATTACTTGAAAAATGGAAAAGTGTTTATTCATTTGAACATGTGCTTACCTTATGACCCACCAATTCCACTCATAGGCATATAATCAGGAGAATGGCATGCATATGTGCATAAAGTCCTACTAAGTGTATATAGCAGCACTACTCACAATCGGGAAAAGGAGAAATCAACCCCAAATGCCAAATACATTGTAATTTATCCATATTATATAGCAAATGCCAAATACATTGTAATTTATCCATATTATATAGCAATGGAAATAAATGAACCCTAGATATATGCAATAATGTGGATGAATCTTATGAACATTATTGTGAGTTACATAAATGAACACAAAGGATTACATACTCTATGATTTCATTTGCACAAAGTTTACAAAAGGCAATACTAATCTGTGACATTGAAGATCAGGAGAGCAATTTCTGGTGGTGATGAAGAACAGAATCATGACAGAGGGTGTGAGGAGGGAATCTGTGATGCTGGTGACATTCTGATCTGTGTCTTAACCTTTGTTAAAGAGTTGTCTGCTTTGGGAGAATTCACTGAGGTATACACTGGGGATTTGCTCAGATTTCTGTGTTATAATTCAATAGTTACAAAAGCAGCTTTGTTGGTACTGCTCCACTCATCCAATGCCCTGCATTATCTCCCTCCTTAATGTCACTGCCAAATGTTTGGAAAGAATAATCTAGACTTGATATTTCTTTCTCTGTTTTAGTCTCACTCATCCTCAGCCCATTACACTCTGGCTTCTGCCTTATAACTCTGAAAGTGCTGTCCCCAAAGTCACCAATGACCTCCTAATTGCCAATTGTCTATTTTCAGTCTTCATCCTACTTGACCTCTTCCTGCCACCTGACACTGCTGACCATCCCTCATTTGTAATCCTCTCTTCTCTTGACCTCTTTCTCATACTTCTCCTTGCTTCTGGACTGTTTCAATTAAGTGTCCCTCCTTCCTTGCTTGGTCCTCAAATACTTTTGTTTTCTGGTTACACTCGATTATAGTGCTCTAAAATCAGAATTACAATCTGGCTGGAGACATGTTTACTTCAAAGAGTTTTTAAGAAAATTGTGAATAATATGCCATTGAATGGAAACAATCAGATTTCACATAGAAATTCAGGTTTCTGGCTTCAGGATATTAAAAGGTTTAGCAATTCTGAATCCATCTTATTGAGGAGCCAACAGTCTTCCAGACCCAAATACTAGGAGCTTTTTCGTCAACCCAGAAGCCACCCTTACTTCTACATTTTTATAACCTGCCTGGATCTCCTAAAGCACTTACTTTCTCACCACTGTTATACATGTGTCTTGAGAGAAGAGCTCATGTGTCTTGAGAGAAGAGCTTCCCAAACAGTGCATAAGAACCACCTAGGGAATTTGTCACATGTTTCTGTCTCAGCCCCGTGACAGCAATATGATAGATATTGGGTAGGGTCCAGGAAAGGACATTTAAAAAAATCCAAGGTGAATTTGAAGCAGGTTGTCCACAGAAGACACTTGTGATGGTTAATACTGTGTGTCAACTTGATTGGATTGAGGGATGTAAAGTATTGATCCTGGGTGTGCCTGTGAGGGTGTTGTCAAAGGAGATTAACATTTGAGTCAGTGAGCTGGGGAAGGCCGACTCACCCTTAATATGGTGGGCACAGTGTAACCAGCTGCCAGCAAATATAAAGCCGGCAGAAAAACCTGAAAAGGCAAGATTGGCCCAGCCTCCCAGACTACATCTTTCTACTGTGCTGGATGCCTCCTGCCCTCAAACATCGGACTCCAAGTTCTTCAGTTTTGAGACTTGGACTGACTCTCCTTGCTCCTCAAACTTGCAGATAGCCTATCGTGGGACCTTGTGATCATGTAAATTAATACTTATTAAACTCCTATATATATATAACTCCTATATAGGAGTTTAATAAGTATATATATAACTCCTATATAGGAGTTTAATAAGTATATATATATATATTATATACTTCCTAACCTATTAGTTCTGTCCCTTTAGGGAACCCTGAATAATACAACCCTATTTTATGGAGTTTAATGCCTATGTTTTAGACTTCAACTGTAGTTGTTGATCTCAAGTGTCTCAATGTCTTGCAGGAGATACAGATACATAAACAGGTCATTGTAATAAATATGTCCAATCACCATTCCCAGGCAGGCTGAGGCCTGGTGTTCTGATCTGTCTGAAAGTCTCAATTGGGGAGGGATATCAGCCTTTTGAATGTAGGGTCAAGGAACTGTCTTGTTGACAGAAAAAGATGTTCAATAAATAGAGAGAGTGATATTAAGCCAAAGGGACAGAGACTGAAGAAACCAAGGACAGTGGGAAGTTTTGGAAGAGAAGTATGAGGACAGGGATGTGTGGTAGCTCTTTGAGGTACATGGAGGTAGCTGCCTTTGAAATGAAGCTTTTGGCATTAGCAAAGAGGGAGTAGGTAAAAGTGCTCTCTCTGTGTGGATCATAATATGACACATGTTATAATAGAGTAACACATAGTGAACATAAAATGAGGTTCAATCAGCTTCAGAGTCTAAAAACAGTCTCGCTTAATTCAGTGTAGCACTTAGGTTGAAAACTGTAATTTGTTTGTGTCATCAATCTGTGTGACAATGTTGTCCAGCAGCTGTCCAGGTATAGTGATGTATGGGTATAGTGATGTTTGCCTGAGGCCTAGCCCTGCATACCTGTTGGGATTCAACTCTGGGAATGGGCTGGATCAGTAGAGTAAAATGAAAAGGGAGTAAGAAAAGTAAGAGTAATGATGAGTGATTCTAAAGATAGACCATGGTTTAATTGCTCAATAGTGGAGCAAGAAGACTTGATCAAACAGCAATGAAAAGGTCAAGGAACTGGTGGCCTTGAAGAATAGGTGGGTAGAGATGAGAGAAACTGAGGACTAGAAAAAGGGAGGTTATGGTAAAACAGGGAACTTTGGAAGACTGAGACCTCAAAGGCCAATTCAAAAATATTTCAGACCTGTCCATGGGCGTATGTTGCTGAATTTGTGTAGAGTTGAAAGTCGTTAGAATTAAGATGACTAAGAAATTATAAAAGCAAAGAACACAGCTGGGCACGGTAGCTCACGTCTGTAATCCCAGCACTTTGGGAGGCCGAGGCGGGTGGATCACGAGGTCAGGAGATCGAGACCATCCTGACTAACATGGTGAAAACCCATCTTTACTAAAGATACAAGAAAAATTAGCTGGGTGCGGTGGAGGGCGCCTGTAGTTCCAGCTACTGGGGAGGCTGAGGCAGAAGAATGGCGTGAACCCGGGAGGCGGAGCTTGCAGTGAGCCGAGATCACACCACTGCACTCCAGCCTGGATGACAGAGTGAGACTCCGTCTCAAAAAAAAAAAAAAAAAAAGTATGGGAAATGAACATATTTTCATATATAATTGTCAGAAACAAGAAGTTGTTGCTCCTAATTTTTTTAATTGCTTATCTCTGCTTTTGAATTAATACCCTTATACCCATGAGGTCTTTCTCAATGTAATGAAAATACTATGCATTGTCAAATGTTTAACCCTTGAGAAGACCACGTTGAGCAAAAAATAGTTCAATCTAAATAAGTAAACAACAGCAATAATAACAACATATTATACGGTGGCATTTCATAGATTTCAAGACTTTTTTAGATACATCATATTGTTTGTCAAAAAAAAAAACTCACGGGATACACTTGTAAGAAATTATCATTTCTTTTTAATAGACAAATAATATCGAGAAGACTAGCCTAAGGTAACAAATTAAGAGTGACAGAAACAGAACTAGAATTCATGAGTGTCCATTTTATTTTAATATTGTAGATATCTTATAAACTGATAAAGTTATTGTGGAAGGACTAGTTGATACCTTTAATATTGTTACAGGGATTTTTGTTGTTGTTGTTTTCCAATTGTCATTTCAACTTAAAATCCATTTTCTCATTAATGTTTGCTAGAAAATACAGTCATTCAAAGTCATCAAATAATTGACTAAATGTGTTTAGTCATTAGGGGAAAAAACCCCAGAAAACCTAAGACTTTTATTTCTTAGTATTGTATAGCTTATGTTTACAGGGTATGATTATTTAACAGAATTTATAGAAATCTTCATTCTTCACATATTTTTGGAGGTGTAGAAGAAATACCAGAAGGTACACATGGTGTGTGTGTGTGTGTGTGTATGTGTGTGTGAATTCACGTATGTGTATGGAGCTCTAATTTTTATATAAAACGCAAATACTGAGAGCCACTTTTAAAATTTTTTACCTGTATTCAATGGTTCTACCTTCGTTTTTCTGTAGTTTAATACAAGAGGGCTCTTCATTGACTGTTTGTAGAAGGAAGCTTTTATGTAGGGTTGTACATCTCAAGAATAAATCACAATGGCAGAAAAGTCACAATACCTGAGACCTCTGTCTTTCCCTTTCTCTGAGTATACTTTCATGTAATTTCTTGTCTTTATTTTCTATAAATATATTCCAGAGGAATAGAATGTAGGGGGAAGGAGGCAAAATCTCTATTCTGAAAATGGGATTTCAGTGCCATGCTCAGTACTTCTTGCCCTTATACCTGTAGTTATATCCAAGTGATGTAATATTTTTATAGCTACTGTATTCAACTTTCTCACCTACAGAATGGACCAAATAAGAAAATGTATATGGAAGCATTTTGTAGAATACAAAGCACTTTACAAATAATACATTTGATGTGGAAGCAAGTATATAGACAAGAGTCAGGTTTATCATTTCCTTGCTGTGTTACCCTTGGAAAATTACTTACTCTCTCTGAATCTTAATTGCTCTTCTTCTGCAAAATGTAGATAACATATTATGTCAGACATTGCCCTAATTAACTTGAGTTCAAAAATCAGACCGTGTATAGAATCTATATTTCCATTTATAAATGACAAATTTTAACCTAGAGAACAAAATACTTTACATAGTGTCTGGACTTCATTACAGTCTGGAACACATTTTCTTTCATATAAAATTTTGCTCGAATTCTATGACCACTAGGTTTTCTTTTTTAAGAGAAGGAGTCTCGCTTTCTCACTCAGGCTGGAGTGCAGTGGCAGGATCATAGCTAACTTCAGCCTTGAACTACTGGGTTCAAGTGATCCTTCTGCTTCAGTGTCCTACATAGTTGGGACTACAGGTGTGAGCCATCATGCTTGGCTTAGATTTTTAAAAAATATGTACAACAATATGCAAATAAGATCCAATATCTGGCTGAATATGTGCAAGGTATATAATGACATTCCTATCAGATTTCTCCCTTTATATGAGTTGCTGGGTTTTGCCTCTACTTACAAGTCAGGTGGTTTTTCAAAGACAACATATACTTCTTGGTAAACATATAAATACCATTAAGAGTTAAATACAAGGAGATTGAGAAACCAGAGTGTATTCAAACTTTGAAGCAACATTTGACCTGCAGAAAACATATGACATTAAGTATGATCAGATATGACTGAACTATATAACTCATTTATCAACATTGGTTTGCATAATTCTTAAAAGGGCAGAAGAATCACTTTTTCTAGCTTACAAATAATTTTCATGTTCAATGGTAGTGACTTTACGTTTCTAAGTCTATCATAGTTGTGTCAGTTACTCCTTAATGTATGAGGTCTCCTTCTTCCAACTCATTCTTCACATTGCTGTCAGAACGATCTGTATCAAATGTATCTCCCCTTTTAAATCCTTCAATGGCTCTCCACTGCCCTCAGGATAAAATTCATATTTCATATCAGGGCTCCTGTCTTCCTCTCTACTTTCATCTTCTCTCGGGATTCTATAAATGTTCACTAGTCATAATAACATCCCAGGAACTTACCCGCAGCTTTGTTCTTTTACCAATTCTCCTTCCTCACCCTTCAAAATTCCTGAAAGTATTTCTCTGACCTTTTTCTGTTTTAGTTTCATTTCTTCACATTCTCATGGATATCTTGTACTTATCTTGATCATGCAGTTTACCTTATTGCACCATATTTATTACTTATTTCATTTCATAGAAAATCAATGTCGTAAGTGCAGGAAGCTTTTCTTTTTTTTAGATCCTTGATGTGAGAAATAATGTAGGAAGCACGGTAGGTGCTGGGTAAACATTTGCCAAATGAATGGAAAAACAAGAACAAAAACGAAAACAAAAAAACAAAAACAACAGCACCAACAACAAAAAAACAAAAATGGGCAGTGCCAAACACAGAAATTGGGATAATTTCTTAGAAAAGACAAATACTTGACTAGATTAAATTTACCAACCCCTAGGTTGTTGTTTGGAGATTTAGATAGTGAATACAGTATTCCCTTTGTAGAAAGGACTTAGAAAAATGTCAGGAGAAAAATCAGTGAGAGTTCTCATACTGTCTCTATGTCCAAAGTTAGAGAGGGGCTATGAGTTAGTCAAGGTTATATTTTTGTAGGAGAAAAAGATAACTCTGTAGTGAAGTTGTCTGCCAGTATTTCCTTTCAGCAAGACATAGATCAAGTTTTCCTATTTCTTCTTCTTCCCCACGGCACTGGCTGGCCCACCCCTGAGACTGAACCACATACCAGGTGGCCCTGCTCCTATGAGGAGATAAGCACAGCTTTGCGGGGACAGATGATTCATTTTCTCAAACTTCACCCATTTGTACATTGAGGATAATAGTACAGCCTGCCTCATAGAGATGTTGGGAGGATTAAGGAGTTCAGAGAGATAATAAACATAAAAGAGCATTGAGCAGCTGTTTCAGGATTCAGTCTGAAAAGCAGAGGGAGATGCTCTGTAAAAGCTCCTCTCATTCACCTAGCCTTCATCTCCAGCCCACACTCCGAACACGCAGATTCTAAAGGGCAAATGGAAAAAGTGGGGCGCAAGTACTGGGAGCTTTTTCAGGCCTATACTATGGTATCAAGATCAATTTTTGTAGGTTACCCATGTCGCTGGCACTTTCTCAGCACCAACAGCACTAACCCCACAGACATGTGAGCCAGATAAAAAGCCCCTGATGCACCTCTGAAGAAATGTTTATTAGACTGGGAAGCCATGATAACCCCCATAGCAAAGGACATGAAAGCTGCCCCACATTTGATGATCTAAGTTGGGATTATCCATTTTGTGGACTTTTAGGGGCATGTTTTAGAAATCAAACTGCCTTGTACAAAATAGACACTGGAAAAATAACCACTAAATCAATTTAAATAAAATTGAATAGAAGTCCTGTCTTTTCATTCAAATATCCAGACTTTGTGGCTCTTGTTTTTCAAACAATATGGGTAGGTATATGTTTGGGGGCTGCTTGTTAATGTCCATACTATTGTATTGTGGTAATCAATGGCAGCAAACATAATGGACATTTAACTAAAAATCAGCAACGACAGCAAAGAAAATATGTATTAAAATTGTAAAAGTGTTTTGGGAAAGCTGAATTTTAACCATCTGCTAAGTAGTTAGAAATGTTCTGTAGCTATGATAAATATGAAATATCTTTATCTGTATGTGAAGACTAATGGATAGAACAAGAATTCCAATGAGATCTCAGGAAATTACAAACATAATTCATGAAATAAGAAATTTTAATTTTTTGATGAAGATTTGTGTTTTTTCCTTTAAATAAATTCATTAATTTACTCATACTTTTTCTGAAAATAGAAAAGATAGGACCTGACACAACAATGGAACTCTTATGACCTACATTTTAGCTAGGGAAGCTTTCACTTTTTTGTGAATAAAAAAAAATTGCTCAATATTTCTGATCATATATTAGGATATCTAGCATTTTCCCTTTGAGACACAAGTCTTACAAAACTCATACTTTAATTATTTAGATGCAAATTAAGTAAAATTTGCAATATTTCAGTCCTATACTTGGGGTAGTGCATTTGTACTATGGCTAAGGATTTTCTCAATAAATCCTTATTCATACAACTGGTAGTCTTGGGGTTAGCAAAGCAGCTCACCTTATCTATGGATTAACTGAAAATATATCAGTGTCATTTCAAAAGCTGAAAAACTAATAGTTAATTTGGATCCATTGAATTTCGTGCTACACTCTGATTTGTTCCATTCAGGATTCTGTAATCCTGGCTTGGATAGTATTTAACTGTATTCTTATTTTACTGATTATCTTGCTTCAAGGAATTTTTAAAACACATTCACATTTATGTAACTTTGTGAAGTTTTACACTTTTTTCCCCTTTTCCCAATACTGTAACATTGAGTCTCTTTACTTTTCATTTGTTTCCAATGGACTTACTTTACTATTTCTATAAATTAGTGTATCTCCCAATTTCGTATAACTTGTTTTGAAATTTCTAGTCAGTTTGGACCCATCAAGTGGCCCATTTCCAGTAATTTTGATATCTTGATTTAAAAACAAAGTGACCCACGCTTTGTATTTTCTAAGAGCAAGTGCATACTTTGTTTGCATAATTCTACCTTTGATTTACAATACTTTGTTTTTAGTAATTTAACTCCCTCTTTCTCTGCAATTCTGCATCCTCTGCAGGCTAAATGGATACAATTTTGTAGCAACTTCTCAAATGTGTTTCTAATCAGAATGCCACAGCACCTTTCCATTAGACAGATGTTTCCAATGTTATGTTCTTTACTGGAAAGCTCATTATTTAGCATTTACCTATAGTGAACTATATTTGTCACATATTAGCACAGACACTTCGATGTTTTCAATCTTGATATTTCCTTTACAATATCTTTCTTTGCTTTTCTAGTCATTTAAAAATTATCTACAAACAAGCAGGGTAAAGGTGAGGTGAATCCTATCTGGTCTAGTTTATATGTTTTGCAAAGAAAGATGAATTCTGAAGAAATGTAATAGAAGGAAAAGAAATAATGATGGAGCTGAATCAATATCTTAGCTCTTTGGCTTTCCCACAGCACCACCGTTTTACTGCATATCACGATAATAACAGCAGTAAAACAGAACGTATGAGAGGAGCTAACAGTTGCATATAGTGACCTTCCCACTAAACATGTGATGATCCCCTCATTGTCTCAAAATTACAGGGGAAGTATATTTCTACATTTCAGTGAATTGGCTCAAAAACTTCAATATGACTTTAAATTGTGTTAATGGGGTAACATGAAGGAGATTACTACATCAAATAACCAAATGAATCAAATCAAGTAACATCTTGAAAAGTTAAGAAAAACTGAAGAAAAAGGATGTGGTAAGTTAGTGAGTTTTTAGTTGCAAGTTTTACTTTATTCCAATTAATTGGTAAATACGATTATAGAAATCTATCTAAGGAGTATTACGATCTTGGGGATTTGTAGTTATTGGATGCTATTATAGCCAGGGAATCCAGAATGACCACCGCCTTCCATGTCAATAATCTTTCCTAGATGAATTACTACCACAAGCCACACTAGTGGAATAAGTGTCAAGGTGACTTTTTCAGCTAATGTATTAATAAAGAGTTTCCACTAAACTTGGATTAGGGAGTGTTTCTTGTGCCTAAAGATTTAAGTGAAGACTCCAAGTAAAGACATTCTCTTGACTCCATATTCTGAATTTTAGAGCCAATCTCTGGAAGCAGAGAAAGAGTGAGGGGAAAAGCAAAATCTTTGTATCTAATAAGCCATCCACCTCCATGGAGTGGATGAGAAAGCTTGCCTGCTTGGCCCCCAGTAGCAACTTAGAAGTGGTCCTTCTAAGTACCACTTACCACATGGAGGTGAGAAAATGGGAATTTTCAAGAGAGATAAAGAAAACTGCATCAAGCATATCTTTGGGTATTTTAAAGCATGGTGATTCCATATGGCCCATTGATGTTCTGGTAATCTAACAAAATATAAAACGCAATTTTTTCCTCCCAGGAGAACGCTAAGAAGATGGGCAGAAATCAAAGCTTCCTGGTGTGAGGTTGTGGTAGAAGATTCCTGGTTGATCAATGTATAGAAGATGAAATGGATTCCAGTTGTGGGAAAGAAGAAGTAATGCAGTCAAAAGTCCTGAATTGTCTTGAATTATATGTAGAAGCTAGCCAGATAGTAAAAGTGGGGAGGGGAAATTTCAGAGCAAAGGGACAGATTGTCAAAAATTATAGTTTTGTGTTGTTTTATTTTACTGTGGAACTATAAGCTGTTTGATTTGGTTGGATCATATAGTAGAACAATTATGTAACAACCGTTCACTGGGATGTCCAAAAGGCATCCTCTCAGACTTGTTTTAGATCCTTTATGATTAGAGAATATAACTCTCTTAAGATTCCTTGAGTTTTCAACAACTTTACTCTGCTACTTTTGTGAGGCATGCATTTTTATCCTGGGTGTAATTTTGGATAAAATATTGCATTTTTTTCTGTCTTAGACCAAGCGTATATAAACAGGGAAAATACAATACTTTATTCATAGGCTTGTTGGAGCATATATGAGATTATGTCTTAAAGTGTGCTCTGTAACCTGGAAAAGGCAATACAAAAGTTACTTATTAAACTGATGAAATTTCTGCCATGTCTTCTATTTTGTGCCGTATAGAAAATTTAAATCTTTAAAACATGATATTCAATAAATGTAAACCATTTATATCACTCACTATATACAACTATTTTTTTCAAATGATTCAACTCAATAAAAGTGATTATCTTTAAGAAAAGCCTTAAAGCACAGATGCCAACTATATGGCATATGTGACTTAATTCCCTACTTGTGCTCTCAAAGACAACATCACTAATTGATAACAACACTTTTCCTCCTTGTCTGGATGGAGCCTCAAAATTCTTCTCAAAATTCTAAGCAGCCAAAACCAATAGGGAAGAGTTGGCTCTTGAAATCTATTATTATTTCCCTTAGCCAAATGAAATTTTGATGGGATTATAGCCAGAAGAGGGAAGAGGGTATTTGTCTTCCCTGCAAGCCATCATTGTAAACAACTTTGCCATTCAGTAAAGGAAAAAAAGTATTGTGAGGTGTTTTCTTAGCAATGCAACAAGATACACACTTTTTCAAAAATGGGTTTTTTAAAAAAATCTGATTATTGATTGGTTAATTTCCTTCAAAATTCAACATGGTTTCATATCAATTGTGTTAGTTTTAAAGTGATGACTATGAAATGAATAGGTTTGTGCCAAATAATAAATATAAATTCTACTAAAAATATCCCTAAGCAGATCAGAACAATTTTGTGAATGAAGTCTAAACTATAGGCAGATACATTAACCTGCTATAACCATGAACACACACACACACACACACACACACACACACACTTACCGAGTCATTGTCAGATACTATTTTCATGCATAATTTTGATGCTGCTTAATGCAGGATATATTGAAGAGCTATTATCTGGTCTTTTCAAAAGTACCCAGTAAATAACGTTGTGCCCAATTTCGCTTTTTTAAGGATAAAAAACTGGGGACTTTGAAACATATAGTGGTTGTCTTTTGAGTGTGTAGTTATATAAACAAAAATCCTTTTTAAGTTGGTCAGTACTTGTTAACTGATATACTCAGATGGATGAGCAGTGCCAGGGAAATAAGACACAGCACAAGGAAGAAAGGTGTTTGCTTCCTGCAGAGGTTTTGCTACGGAGGAGCTAACAATAAGGATAAGACCTAAATGGATATTTTTACTCATTCTAACTTGGAGCTTACCCTCCAGTGGACCAGCACAAATGTGCCCAGTGAGCCACAAGATACTCCGTCAGTCCCTCTGTCCACTGAGACCTGGGATTGTGGGATTTTTTTTTTCTCTCTTCATCAGGAAGGTTAACCTCATTTTGCTCTGCCTCCTGAAGAATCATTACTTTTGCTGATCCAGGTGACAGAATTATGGCACTAAGGTATAAGGAAATGGATTGTTTTAAGATCAACATTAAAAAAAATTCTACTTACTGCCACCTTGTGTGTGAATGTAAGTTTTCCAAGAAGCTATATTTGTATGACTGTGTGGGTGAAAAGGGCTGTTCTGTCTGCATTTCAACCAATATATGATATAACACTGGATTCAGATACATTCTATAATGAAGGGCACATTTGAGATTTCTCTTCATCTGTGGCCCAATAAGTGGATACACTTGCTCCAGTGACCTAATTCTTTCAGTTTTATTCATTTAATATATGCAGGCCAGAGAGCTAGAGACCCAGCCCAGCAAGATGCCAGTTTTTCTTGGACTAGATGATAGGAGCAAGACAGAGGACTGATAACCCTGCACACTCAGACGTCCTGGGGGGAGATGTCAGATCAGATCAGATCGAAAAGGCAACCTGATAGAAATAGAAGAGAAAAATATTCTTATTCCAATCTCTGTTAAGCATTCATCAGTTCTTTCAATTCTTTGTAGCCAGTATACTGATGAAAGTCACATGTAGCCATTTATTTCTTTAAAGTATGCAACTCCAGCCTGGGCGACAGAGTGAGACTCCGTCTCAAAAAAAAAAAAAAAAAAAAAGAATGAGTAGGGTTGGGCTTTTGAAGAAATTTTACAGAGACATTATTCCACGATTTGGGGATGTAAATTTAACTCTAGTTAGTCATTTCCCCATGGTAACAAAAGAGGAAGTAGTAGGGACATTGTAAGTTAAACATTTGAGCATAAGAATTGGACAGAGAAACTTAATCAAGTCCTATCTCTTGTACTCACTAGTTACGTAGTTCTAAATTCTTGGTCTAGCAAAAGTCACTAGCACCATTGGAAAAGAAAGTGAGACAATGCTTGCAATGTGTTATGTTTCTGTATGAATACATTTTCTGCAACTATCTTACAAATAATACATTTAGAACATTTATCTTTTAAGCATTCAATCAACCAAACACACTCTCAACACCCTTCCCCACCTCCTGCCTCCACAAACATATTGAGTGTCTACTATGATCCATGCCCAGGACCATAAACATTGAAAAAAAAATTATCACATTCTCAGACATCTAAACTTAAATGTCTTCACTTACTTATTAAGACTTTTACAATGCCAGCAGCTTGCCTTCAATGGATAAAGGGTAATGCATATAACAATGGCACAAGGCATTGACACGACGACAATTAGGCAACCTAGAGCTTCTCAACAAACAACCAGCAGAGAGTCTAGTGTTCAAGGAGAAAGTAAGTTTTCTAGGTGTCAGCTTCTTGAGGCTGTTGCTCCAAAGGAGGTCATTGCCCAGAGTAATGAGAACAGTTGGGAATCTCTCCCATTCTCTATTGCCTGAAGGTCAACAGCCATCTGGTCTAACCCATGCTGGCTTTCCAATTGAGAGTGAAAACAGATTTTCTATCATGTCCAAGAACAAAGGGCATGGCTGAATCGTGGAAAATGTAGATGACACAGTTGCCTTCATCCATACAGAATGTGTATCTCAATTTTCTGAAAATGCATTCTTGGGCAAAGTATCCTATGATTAAAAGGCACAAGTAAAGGGACATCAGAAAGAAGGGAAAGATGAGCTATGCACTGGAATCCTCTTGGAATGATAAGGTGATTACAAAAATGAGAAGATCTTCATCGGGTAATAAATCAAAGTGCTATCTTTCAAACATAGAGAATAAATTCACTAGTCAATGAATGTCCTACCCTTTGCAAGTCATAAAACAGAAGTTATACCCTTTAGTACTGTGTACTCTGAACCTTTTCTCTGCATTTTCCTAAAAGAAAGCTGACATCCTGATCAGGGCACTGACCAACAGATTAAAATCACTGACTATGAGTGTCCTTTTATTTTCTTGGCAGGCCACATGCTGATCCAGCAGTAAACTGTCTTTTCCCCTTTCCCAGACACTGCTTAATAAATATCACCTGGTGATAAAACTGTCCAATTTTCTTATAACAAAAACTGCAAACATGAGGAGAAAATGCTGAGCTTGGGTAGAATATCTTATCTCTGTTAAATATTACAGACACATTACAAGGTCCTGTGCACTTGGTAAAATGTTTAAAATAAATATCCACGTTCCAAATATCTTGTTCTTTTCAATTTATTTGAGGGATATTAAATATGTTACAATTAATTTCATATTCTGTATTAAGACATTTCATTTATATGCTCAAAACTACAGGGGTCTCCGTAACAGCCCTAAGTAATTCCATTTTGCAGTACAAGGGACATTGTTAATGTTCAAAGATTAGAAAATACACCCTCTTTGATCTTTGCTAGTTATTGAAAGACAGCATTCAGATACTAGGAATGTATTTTTCTTCGAATAGTTGATTTCTCCAAGAGGAAGATGTGATTAAATAGAATACACCAGACTTAATAAGACAACAAAAGAACTGACAATTTCTTTTCAGCTTTCTTCATTCTAGCATCTGAAAGCTGTTTGCCTTGGGATTTAGAAATTGAGAGAACAAGTTGCTGACCCTAGAACTGAACAGCCACATTAGTTATTTTGGTGATTCCAGTGTTGAAATGGAACATGTGCCAGAGGCAGGCACACTTTGCAGAGTGGGCATTTTGTACAGTTTATTTTAACTGATGGTTCAGCATATTGGTTGGGCATCTGTACGGATGCTTTAAAAATGAAAGAAATTATTGGTTGCTTTCTAGTAATGAGAATGGAGATTTAGAAAGGAATCTGCCTTTCTCTGATACTACCAGCATATTTTTGAGAGTCTCTCAGTGTTTGCAACCTTTCTTTGTAACCCTTGATTCATTTAATCATTCATTCTGCAAATATTTATTAATAGTCTGCTTTTGCCAGATGTCATGGTAGGCACTAGAGTTTTGCTTATGTCCATGACCTCTTTTAATGGAGATTATAGTTCATCGGTAAGGATTTATTGCTAGGGATTTGGAGCCCTAAGCAAAAGTATTCACAAGTCTAATCTATTATTCCCTTTAAAATAAGCTTTTGTAAATTTAAAAATACCTTCCTATGTGTGCCTGTGAAAAAGGAATGGGAGATAGCTGAGGCCAGGCTCTCTGTCACGAGCTGTGCCATGTTTTGCTAGATCATTGCTGCAGTCTCAGTCTGCTCTGCAGGAATAGACCATCTGAGGACACAGCAGGGAGTTGGCCATCTGCAATTCAAAGAGAGAAGCCTCTGGAGAAAATAAACCTGCAGGCACCTTGATCTTGGACTTTTAGCCTCCAGAGCTGTGAGAAAATAAATGTTTGTTGTTTAAGCCACCCAGTCTGTGGTATTTTGTTATGGCAAACTAATGTAGCAGACTAATACAGAGAAAGTTGAAAAATGGAGAACATTTTTTTTTGGAGCCTATTACAATAGATGAAAATTCATGCCCTCTTACACCCTAAGTTTCAGAGTAAGGAAATAAATACTACATGTAATGAAGTTAGGAAATTATACAATATGTGAGAAGGTAATAAATGCTATGGAAGAAACTCGAAGGTTGTATAGAACTAGTAGATCAGCAGTGCTGGGGACAGAGGGGTACAGGTTTTAGTACCAAACAGGAAGAGCAGGGAGGCATCATTGAGAAGGTACCAACTGTGCACTCAGAATAGAGGAGACTGTCTGGGGGAGAGCACTACAGGCAGAGATAGGAAGAGTATAAAGGCTCTGAGGTGGAACGTGAGGGTTGGAGGCACAGCAGGAAGCCAAGAGAGTTGGCATGCACCATGAGAATGGTAGAAAGGAGTCTGAGGCAAGATACAGGTCAGCCTGCGTGGGGCCTTATAGACCAAGTAAAGACCTTGGATGTTGCAAGGACTTTTATGCCTCTCACGTTATCCTTTCTCAAAATCTGTTCCTTCTGTTTGTTCTACAAATTCCCAGTTTCTGAAAACCAGCTACTGACCTGGTCTGATTTTCTCTTTTTTTCATAAGGTAAAAGATATTTGAATGATATTCCACATATCACTCAGATTCTACTCTTGATTCTGAAGTTTTTGTTTGTTTGCTTTTACTAACATCATCTTCTCCCTCAATTACCTAATCTTTGGCTTTCCTAAATTGGGAAAATTAATATGCCATAAGTTTCTTTATCAGCTATATCCCCAAAATGATGGTTAAGTGAGCCAAGGTCATATTGGAAAAGGGTTTGGAATGAGAATACATGGACACAGTGAGGGGAAAAACACACACCGGGAGCTATTGCAGAGTGGGGGGTGAGGGACGGGAACTTAGAGGACAGGTCAATAGGTGCAGCAAACCACCATCCACACATATACCTATGTAACAAACCTGCATATTCTGCATGTAAAGTAAAATTTTAAAAAACTTCTATATATGACTTTAAAAATGTTTTTCAAAAAAAGAAAGAAAAAGGGTTCGAAGCATGGGACCATTGCTTAAGGAAGGGTGCACAATGGGGTTGTAAATCAACACTCTAAGGCTGATGTGTTCTGTGGGAGAGGGGCTCTGCAGAGGGCTCTGGCAGGCTGGAGGAGATCCATGGTATTGTTCAGGAGATAAATGAAGGATAGGGTGACCTGAAGGAGAGAAAGAGAAGCCACTGAGGGAACACATGTAAAGACGACAACGTTTAAGTTTAGTGTTTGTTCTATGAACAACAGACACCCCCAAAAATGTTATCTCAGTATATACATTGTGGTAGTGTCTTACTGTTTACTTGTATAATACCAAAAATCTATGTGGATTATAATTCTTAATAAAGAATTTCACCATTGTGGGACATGAGAAATAAATGTAACAAGTAAAAATGCCTTAAATCAAGTGATTACTTTCATTTCCAATTATGTATCCTCACACTGAAACTCTGCGTTAGGTGTCACAGACCTCGTTCTGCAGAAGCAAGCATATATGAAAAAGGTTATTGATTTAAACTTGCATAGACACAGGAATTGATTCAATCTGAAAAGAAAAACGCGAGTGCGCGTGCGTGTGTGTGTGTGTGTGCGTGTGTGTGTGTAAAATTTCTTCATTACAATGAAAGACTACGCTATCTTCAAGTTGGACAATACCTAAGGGCCTTCAACTCTAACCTCTTTATTGTGTTAATATGAAACACAGAGGTAGGATAGAAGAGTGGCTTATTCTTGGAAGTCCCAAGATAGTCACCCTATCCCTCATTTATCTCCTGAACAATACCATGGATCTCCTCCAGCCTGCCAGAGCCCTCTGCAGAGCCCCTCTCCCACAGAACACATCAGCCTAAGAGTGTTGATGTATAACCCCATTGTGCACCCTTCCTTAAGCAATGGTCCCATGTCTCAAACTCTTTTTCTTTCTTTTTTTAAAAAACATTTTCAAAGTAATATATGGAAAGGAGTCATGTCTCATGACCTCATCCAATACTGTTTTGAAGATATGGTGGTTCTACAGCTAGAGAGCCTGAGTTCAAATATCAGCACCACTACTTACTTGCTGTGACCTTGGGCAAGCCACCATATCTCTCTCTGTGTTAGGTTTCTCATCTGTAAAATACAAATAACAATAATACATATTTGTGGTTGATTGTCTAATGAGCACAAAGTCTGCCATCCCACTATATACTCATCTCTGTAATGTGACTTTGCTAATCCTCTTGACCAAGGGGGTAATCTCTTTGAATCCGGGCTAACCCTGTGACTTGTTCTGACAAATAAAATGCACTGTAAATGACGTTATGTGAATGACCTGGCAGATTCTGCTTTTGCTTTAAAAGCACCATATTGTGATGAAGCCCAAGATTTTTGAAAGAGAAGCCAGATGTCAGATATATGAGTTAGGCATCTTAGTCCTCCCATCCCAGTGAATCCTCCAGAGGAATGCAGTTGCACTAGTGATCCTAGGAGAAACCAGAGATAAACTGCCAAGCAAGCCCCAAATCGCAATTAATAATAAATGATTGTTACTTTAAATCTTTTGGTTTGAGGTTTTAGTTAAAGGGTTTTTTAATATAGCACTGTCTTATAAGATTGTTTTGATAATTAAGTGAATTAATACTTTGTAAAGTGCTTCTAATGGAGTGCCTGGTGTATAGTAATTGCTCAATAAACTCTGGTGATTATAATGTTTAATTATATTGGTTTTTATAGCCCTGGCAAGTTAATTAATGGTTGATGAGCAACTTGCTAGCATCCAAGCCTTTTGGCTTTTTACCTACTACTTATTCTACCTGAATGAGCTTTTGTTGACTGATATTTATATGTACAAACTTGGTATACATTCAAACTGAGTGTTTTTCATTTATATGCTTATAGATTTATGCATAGATTTTTATTTGAGCTGTGCACACAACTGTTCAAATACGGATTTCGAGATCATTCCCAGTTAAATCATGTCTTCCAGATTATAAATCATACTTTATTAATGTTTCCTATTGATTTTTCATATAACATTTTATGTCCCTTCAAAGGACATCTATAAGTAAGTATTGAGGTAAGACTATCAAGGGAGAAGTCGATTTCTCTTGCCACTCACTTTACTTTGCATCAAGTTGAACTCTCATATAATGTCTTACAGAAGATTAAAAATTAACGGTTTCTCATGAAAATGTTAACTAGAAACATTTTCCTATTATAAATCAATGATTGTCAGTGCACAAGGTTCAGTAACTAGATAATTTTTATTTGAATCACTAATTCTCTTTACTGTCATTGTGAGCTAAGATTTTATGTATTTTCTTAATATTCAGAAACTGTATTTTGTTGATATTCAGAAAGCACTGTTAAACTTGTTTAAATAAGCAGAATTTAGAAATTAAGGAAGAGGTGATTTTCACAGTGTGACATGCATTCATCAGGTATTTACTGAGCACCCTGTTTCAAACAAAAGACACATCATGGTGAAATAGACATATAAACTTCTGTTATCATAGAACTTACATGTAGAAGAGACAGATAATAACTAAGTAAAGAAGTGAGCAGATTAATAAGTAGGACAACTTCAGGCGGCATGTGTGATGAAATCCTACAGAGCAACAGGAAATATTTATGAGGAAGTGCTAATAACACTTGCTGCTGAATTGGGTGTGGGTGTTGGAGGAAGGAAGAACTACTGTTTTTGACTTTGCTTGTAGATGGATGGTGATGCTATTCACTCATATAGGGAATCCCTATTTACTGACATAGGGAGCAGGCTCAGAAAAGAAGGTAAATCAAGTATCCTAGTCTGGGTCTGTTGAATTTTAGAAACTTTTGAGGTTATCCATGGGAGTTAGATTGATCACCTCGTCACTCTGGGGAGAGTCTTGGCTGGACATCCACATTTGTGAGTCAAAGGGCAGTAGATGAAAGCACAGAACTATATGCCTGGGAGGTATAGTCACTTTACTGTCTTGAGCAGTTTGAGGGAATCCCAACACTAAGACTTTAAGACCAGCCTGACCAACATGGTGAAACCCTGTCTCTACTAAAATTACAAAAATTAGCCGGGTGTGGTGGCGCTACACAGGTGGCTGAGGCAGGAGAATTGCTTGAATCTGGGAGGTGGAGGTTGCAGTGAGCCAAGATTGAGCCACGACACTCCAGCCTGGGTGACAGAGTGAGACTCTGTCTAAAAGAAAAAAAAAAAAAAAAAAAAGATTGGGGCATGAGAAAATTCTAACTTCCTTCAGGAACAGAATCAAATATCCTCCTACTGCCCCATTCCCTATTGCTTAGTCTCACTGCAATCCTCAACAAGAACAGCCTCTTCCCTTACAGTGGCTCACCCCTGATGCCTGGCAGTGTCCCACGCCTTTTCTAGCCACCTGAATGCTACTGCACTCTTATACAAAAATAACTATCTAAATCTAGGGAATATTGTGGTGCCCCAAAATCAAGCCACTATTACATTTGTATCATCAGGCTCCATTTTTGAGCTCTTATGCTCCCTCAAATCTTTCCAACATGTGTTGGTTGTCCCAGATTCTGTTCTTATGTGGGCTGGCAAAGGAATACTGAGCAGCATAAAAAAGAATTTGGTTTTCTTCCCTCAATAATAAGAACAAAGAAACTGGAGAGGTCAAATAGTGTAAAACTAGCTCAATGGCTTCATGCAATTATTGAACGTCCTCTCCTCAGCAAGCAGGAGTCAGAACTCAGAGCTGGGTTCCTGGGGCTAGGCCTGGGTGCAAGGTGTGTCAGGTGATACAGGGTAGTCCCACTTCAATGGAGTTGAGGTCAGAAGCTGAACAGAAAGCCAGGAGAAAGGTTTTGAAATAACCATTTTGATATAGCCTCTTTGGTCCAGTAGGTATACTGTGGTCCTGAAAATAAAGGTCATCTAAACAAATACTTAGCAAGCAATAATTACTCCATCCCTTAATTCTCACTTCATTCCTTACACACAAAGTCACAAAATGTCCATAGCATCAAAAGATCCCCTGAATATACTACATAACAGATCTAAGAAATAACTTCAAGAGTGGAATTAGCATTAAACCTGATAGCATAGAGAAAGCCCCAGTGTGAGAGGGTGAATTAGATGGTCCAAGACAAGGCACATGGAATCACATTGGAAATTGGAGCACCAGAGCAGAGACAAGTGTTCTGAATTAGGAGGTGCTGGGTGAGATATGGAGCTGGAGGGATTATCTGAGCATCAGGGAGGAGTCATGCTATCTTTTGCCTAGCACCCATGGCCTTGCATGGCTGTGGAGAAATTGGTAAGTTCTCAGCTCAGTAGGACCCAGAATCACTCTGGTTCTCTTACCTCATGCTGCTTTATCCCTTCTCTTGTATTTTCATCCCATTTGAGCTCCTGACCAACTGGAGGAGAGTTCTTACCACAGATAGAAAGGCAGCCAAGAACCCATTGTCTTGACCTAGCTCTTGGAAGTACTAAATTTCATCACAGAAACCACAGTCTCAAGGACAGAGGACTTATCTAGAGTCATCAAATCTATTGGCCTTTTTCCAAGTTCTGTAGATTTACACAAAGAGGTAATATAGTTATTTAAAAGTAAAGTATTTTTGAAGACTTGAGGTTGTAGGTAATATCAGTTCATTCCTATGAATGTAGTGACTTCCAAGCAGGCCAAAGAGATGGTATTAAAAGACAGAATTTAGCTTTTTAGACTATAGGTGGTGAACCTGAAACCTGGGTTCTCAGTAAGGAACCGGCAGTGTTTAATGACGATCAGGAAGAATGCTTTTGGCAGGAGATTTTCTTACACTAGCAGAAGTCTCAAACGAGGGAGAAAAAAGCCCGGATAAGATTCTGACAATAATTTCTACAGAGGTAGATAATTGTAACATAGAAAAATACTAGTAAGAAGAAATGCCCATTAAATCTAAGGAGTAAACAAAAAGAAAGAATATTGGAAACAACACAAGCTATATCAGTCACACCAAACTAATCACATTTTCTTTCTTTGTATATACACATTAAACAATAAATGAGAATCAGAGTATTCCTTAGTTGCAAGAGGGATTTATACAACTCTTTCACAGTTTCCCTTTATGGGTGAAGTGTAGAAATAAGATCTGATAGCACAGCTAGGTGGAATCGCACCAGAGAGTGTGTATTTCTGTTCCTCCAAAAGAAGTCTCTGGAAGCAGCCTAGAGATCATTTCTTCATCAGGGCCTCTGTATAATTTTACTGAGGAGGTCTATTGAGTCATAAATCACATCCCATCCAGCTTTGTGACTGATTCAAAATCCAAGATTAACAGCAAATACTAAAATAATAGAACTAAGATTGAAAATGATATGAACAGGCTAAAAGAAAGGCTTAAAACCTCTGAGATAAATTGTAGTAGTGATAACCATAATGGTCTGCAGTTAGCTTCAGAAAGTCAGCTGGCTTAGTGCAGAATGGGAAGGCCAGAAGTCAAGCAGGAAAAAGATGTAGGAGGGTTAAGGTAACTACAAGTTCAATGTGAGCTGACAGCATGACCTGGCTGTGAAAATAAGACCACCTGATCTTAGATTGCACCAATAAAAGCATCATGTGGTAAGAAAGGAAAACAGAGTCCAGTGTACTCTCGTTTGTGTAAATTATAACCATATCTGGAGTACAGTATTGAGTCTGGATGCCAAATCAGATTTAACTATGGCAACCAAGATGATAAGGTTCTAGAAGTCTTATCATGAGAAGAATAAATGAAGCAAAGGAGAATTTTTTCTCAAAAGTAAGAGAACAACTGTGTTCAAACATATTTGAGGACTTTCAGGTTTCATGGAAAAGAAAATCAATCTATTCTCTTTGGCTTCAGAGCACAATACAGTAGAATTTTTTAAAAGGCAAATGTGACATTGGTTAAAAGGAGAGCTTTCTAATTTCAGTTGTCCCATAATGCTCTAGGCTGGCTCATATGCTAGTGAGATTCCCATGCCCGGAGTTCTAAGTCTAGGTTGAATTACCCCCATTCAGTGCTGCTATAGGAAATTCCACCACTGTGTGAAAGATTAGACTGGAAATTCTCAAATCTTCCCTCCATCTCTAGGAGTCCATAATTCCTTTTCCTCATCCCCATTGTAGAGCTGCCACTTTTAGTTAAAATGTAGCTGTGTACCTATTTTAAACAGTGTGTGTATATGTATGTAGGTATGTGTGCATGTATGTGTCCAAGTGTGAATGTGCTTGTATGTGTGCAAATGCCCACACAGCCATGCACATACCTGTTGGAGCCAGTGCCACACCATGGAGATGGAACACAGATGGAGAGAACATGGCCTTCCACCCCCTTTACTTCTGTGATTCACGGCACCTCTTCTGTATCGTTTTGTGTCTAAAGTCACTCCCATGGGTGCAGTGGGATCCATTGTTATCACCTGGTCTGACTATGTTCAGTTGAAAATGAGCTTAATGATAGGGTGATGCATAAACACAACAGGAGAGCTTCAGAGCTGACAGAAATGAACTAAAACGTAAGCTAAACACTCGCATTTAAATTTCTTCTATGAAATTTTTTGGCCAATAACATTTTTATAAGAACCAAAAAAGGCATTCTTTCAAAATACAAAACTGCTGGAAATAGGCATGTTCTGAGATGGGGAATCCTGGACGTTGCGGCATTTTAAGCCAGGCAATTTCATTGTGTCTTCTGGAAAAACAAATGCTTTTTTTTTTCTTCATAAAACTGTAAAATATTTTCACAGAACGAAGCTCAGAAAGAAAGAATATTTCTAGCATTTCTCATTTCTGTAGAATGTCCATGAAGTTTTTATCTTTTCTGATTTTGTCAGAGGTAAGGATTTTTTTTTCATATAGCTGCAATTTCAACCTTTTGAACATTAAGCAGATATAAATTATCTACAAGGCTAAAAAGTCTTTGATTAACAAGCTAGGGAATTGCAGGTATTAAAATTGCCCCCCAGAGGGAGCCCATATCGTTCCATGAATGCATTAGACATCTACTTTGAATTACAAAGAAAAATTAATTAAAAAGTATATGTTTATAAGTAATGTGCGTTCCCCTGAGTTCATTCTAAAAGCCACATATATGCAGAATCTAATAAAAATTAAATTACGTTAGCTGCATATTTTACTTCAGCAACATGAGGAAAAGATACAAGCAGGTGCAACCTAATGTTTCGTTCAAGAGAGCCTGCTCAATGCCCCAACAGATCTGAATGGATTTTAATACTTGACACCCACCAGAGAATTCTGTGTGTTGTGGAAACAAGGACTGCAGCTACCTTACGAAGGGTGATTCGGTGCCCCTGTGAACAACTCTGCTTCCAACCCAACTATCTGCTATACTCTGAATTATTCTGACCATGTCCACACTGGTTCTGCAGAGTTGTTGGTGGATGGAAAGGTTCAGCAGGCTTGATTTATAAAGCGTCCTCTACGATGGGAAATAGCAGGCAGCCCTGCTGATTGTTGGCCATTTTAACAAGTCCAACCTCAGGCAAAGAATTTCCTTTACATCTCATCTGTCAGACAGTGTGGCCTTAGCATCTTTAGATGTATATGGGTCTAGAAGCAATAAAAGTGTTATGATATCCAACACTTTCCCATATTTTGTTTATTCCATAGATATCTCATTTCGTTAGCTTTTTGTGCCTTTTTTTTTCCTCCCTGTGCTTTTTCTCTTTCAGTTACCATGGAAACAATTTCCCTGGTAGGGGAGGAGCCTAATGGCATCCAGGAGTGTGAAGTAAAGTCAATTTATATCATGGTTTGTGAAATATTGGGAGTTTGTAATGGTTGTTATCACCACATATGGTAAATCAATCTCTCTCTAGAGCAAATTTCTAAATATTGATATAAGTATGGGAGTGATGGAATTATATAGAATCATGCATCTCAGCAACTTGCATGGCAGCCTTGAAAAAGTACATGTCTATTTTGTTTTGCTTATATAAATAGAAAAAAATAGAAAATAGATACATTGTATTATTTATATTTTTAATATATTTTAAATTCTCCAAAGGCATCCATTGACCCCTAACAAAATGTATATGGTTGTTTTAATTATACGAATTAAAGAAGTCCTGTCTAATCACTTAAAAAGTTTATATGTGTGTGTAAAAGTGTAATTTTTTACATATAGCTTATATATAGCATAGTAGCTATGCCATCTTCACCCTCACCACTATCATTCTCACTTTAAATCAACTGGTATTTGGATAACCATGTTAATTCAGAAAATGCAGGCTTTAGAGCTTTGTCAAAACATGTGCATTTTACATAAGCAAGTAAGGTGATTACATTTTCAGGTTTTAAAATAGCCTGGTTTGTCCCCCTTGTCTAACCAAAATTTGTTTATTTGGTTTCGCTCGTAGCTCGTTCTGCTTTCTGTTTTCTCTGAAAGAGCCGTGAATGATGAGACGACAAAATATTGGATTATTTGTGCTCTTGAAACAGATGCCACCTGAGTTGTGACAGGTATTTTAAATATAATCTTCTGCATTCACTTAACACTCTCATTTGAAAATTTTCAAACCTTGGGCATATTCTTGTTCATTTACCACTGAAATGAGTCACCTCTTGGGTGTGAAGAGAAAGCTAGGAATAAAATGGGGACAATGAATGCAGTTGTAAGGGAACAGTAACAAAGAGAAATCAGAAGCATCTTGCAAAGTTTGACTGGCTCCAAATGCAGATGTAGAACAATGAAGGAGAGTGGGATAGTTTGATTTTTTTTTTTTTTCCTGAAAGAGCACCCTACGTTAATGTCAATAAACATAGAAATTACGGCTTTAGCTGACATTTTAGCAGCAAGCATTCTTCTTAAAATATTTCTGTTTGGTACTCTACTCACATGTTTCCCTGTTGTGGAACATGGTCAGAGGCTGGCTGTGTCTTTGAAATGTTGTGTAATTTCATTCCCTTTTTGGATTTGGGAAAGTATTTAATATTTTAGTGTCTTTTAAGATGAAGATTCTTTAGTTTGAAAAGGGTAACTGGGGAAAAAAATTAAAGTAAACCTTCCCAAATATGGTTTGAAATTTTTACAAATATAATTTTGAAAACTAGAAAATGAAATTCTATGCAATTAAAGACAAGAAGGGGAAGACTGGAGGGAGGGGATGGAAGAAAGTCCAGGGTGATTGTTTGACTTATTTTAAAAAGTGCTTCTGATTTCAGCAGAAATCAGGAGTCATGACTCTGAATATTAGGGCATTTCTTCTTTCTCTTTCCCCAAGAAATGCTGTTTAAAGGGGAACCACCATTTCTTCCCTGCTTTGTTTATATCATCAGAGTTGGTTGTCCCATTGCCTCTAAAGAGTAAATTCAGTGATATGTTTGTTGCAATGTTATGGAATCTAACACAACCAGAGAGCAGGTTCAGAACAGTGCCTGCATCCTCTACAGGATGGAGAAGTGAGTCCCCATCCAGAGAAGACCTGAGGCTGGTGCACAGAGCATGAGGCACACTAGCCTGGCTGAGTGGGGAGAATAGTCTTTGCCTCTGTGATCAGTTATTATGCAAGAAGGGCTTGATAACCCAATTCTCCTTCCAGGGAAACATGTTTCAGCACAGCCGAGATGTGCAGAGTGAGCATTTTCCCAGAGCAGACAGATGATGTCCAGCCTTTTCTTTGATAGAGTTTACAACACATAGTATAAAAATAAAGAACTTATTTGCTACATCTGTCAGCTTCACTGTCTGCCCATCTTCACTATTGGATAAATCTAGTGTTTTTTTTTTTTTTTTTCCACACACATGCTCTTTATTCTCATTTTAAATTATTTATAAGCCTGGAACTGTGCCTGAAACAAGGCAAGGCTATAGCTGGGCCATTCATCTACTCTGGAGGTAAATCATGGCAGGAAGAGATGTGTCTTCCTTGGCTCTTCTCTCTGATAGAACATAGGCCAGCAAGGAAACTTCTTGAAAGCAATGATATTCATTCGACTCTCTCCGGTGAGAATCGATGTTGGTATCGCCATATATCAGAGAACAGATGCTGTTGCTCAGTGTATTTTTATTGTTTTAAACAAGGCCAATGAAGTCAGGATATTTACCATCGTCTCAGCACCATAGGGTAGGCGATACACATCAAGAAGGAGATAAGGATGTTAATTTAGGGAACATTTGAATTAATGACTCAAGGTTAATGAAACAGAGAATATTGGTTTTGCTTTCTTCCCCCCCCTTTTTAAATGAGAAACTTGCACTTTTTAACAATACAGCATTTAATAGTTAAAATTAGAAAGAGTCCAAAATTATCTCTCTGTTTGTCAATTGTTTGTTTGGCTTTGGTTTTAAATAGACGTAAATTATGAATGATTTGAGAAAAAGGAAACATTCAGGAGCCTGAATATGGTGCAGAGCATAGTTCATTGTCTTGTTCAAAAATGCTTCTGACCACAAACATGGGTAGATTAATGCACAGCAAGCCAGAGGGAGATACCTCACTTTCTAATTTTTGATTACTATGCCTTGGTGATCTATACCTAATTCGTGTTAGTTTCATTTCTATGCCTCCTGTTTTAAAGAATTTCAATTTCTTCTGAACCTATGGATTATACTGAAGAAAAATGAAAAAAATAAAGATTTGCAATTTCCCTCAGAACATCCAGCTCCACTTATGAATTGGAGCACTGGAGACCCTTTCTTCTCATGGCAAGAGAGACACAGTGGACAGATTTAGGTAGTAACAGAAAGGGCATTCTGATGCCCAGGAAATCAGTGAAAGGATGAAGGCAGAGAAGGGGTTAAAGTGGTAGGTATAAAGTAATGAGTTGGAATTACAAAGAGGAAGACATCATAAGGACGGAAACAGGTACGTCTAGGATGCACAGGATGAGAGGCCTTGTGGGCAGTTGTGTGAGCGTCATGCCATGAACACTGCCAGGATATCCACAGCTGCTCTAGATGAGTGTTTGCTGCATGATGCAGGGGCAAGCCCAGCATGGAATTGGCAAGCTAAGAAGACCAAGCAGCACCTCTGTTCTCGTAATTTGGTTAGGTCGGATTTTCTTTCTAATTAAGCTCTTTTATATTGAGGTAATTTTAAATTCACATACAATTATATGAAAGAATAAAGAGAGAGTTCATATATTCTTTATCCAGGTTCTCCTAGTGATAACATCATGCAAAACTGTAGTACAGTATCCAAATCGAGACATCATTATTGAAATAGTTAATGTGTAGAATATTTTCATCATCATCAGATCCTTCAATTGGCCATTGTCTATTCACATCTGTTTTCTTTCTTCCCCATCCTTTCCTTACCCTTGGTAACTACTATTCTTTATTTCTATAATTTTGTTATTTCTATTATGTTACATAATAGTATCATATAGTATGTAACCATTGGGTATTGAGTATTTTTTCTTGGCATCATTCTTTGCAGATTTATTCAGGTTGTTTTATGTATCAATAGTCTGTGTCTTTTTACTGTTAAATAGTATTTCATCATGTGAATGTACTGACTCTTTAATCGTTCAACCATTGAAAGACATCTGAGTTTTATTTCCAGTTTTGGGCTATTATAAATTACTAGCCAAAATAATTCATAGTTTACAAATAAGCTTCTATAAACTTTACATAAAGGTATTTGTGTAAATGTAAGTCATTGTTTTTCTAGGATAAGTGCCCACGAGTACAATTGCTGGGTTGTGTAGTAGTCGCATGTTGAAATTTTTAAGAAATAACCAAACTGTTTCCAAAATGGCTATATTATTTTACATGAGTGCATGAGTGACTCAGTTTTTATGCATCCTTATCAGGTTTTGGTGTTGTAACTATTTTTTATACTAGTGATTCTGTTAAGTATGGAGTAATAACTTGTGGTTTTAATTTGCATTTTCCCATTGGCTAATGCTATTGATCATCTTTTCTTTTTTTTATTCCCAACCTTATTTTAAGTTCAGTGGTACATATGCAGGATGTGCAGGTTTGGTACATAGGTAAACATATGCCATGGTGATTTACTGCACAGATCATCCCCGCCATGGTGATTTACTGCACAGATCATCCCCATCATCCAGGCATTAAATCCAGCACCCATTAGCTATTCTTCCTGATACTCTCCCTCCTCCCACCCCTCACCCTCTCACAGGCCCCAGTGTGTGTTGCTCTTCCTGTCTTGTGTCCATGTGTTCTCATAATTCAGCTCCCACTTATAAGTAAGAACATGTGGAATCTGGTTTTCTGTTCCTGAATTAGTTTGCTAAGCATAATGGCTCACAGCTCCACCCACGTCTCTGCAAAGGACATGATAGCATTCCTTTTATGGCCGTATAGTATTCCATGGTGTACATGTACCAAATTTTCTTCATCCAGTCTATCATTGATGGGCATTTAGGTTGGTTCCATGTCTTTACTATTGTGAACAGTGCTGCAATGAACAGATGCAGACATGTATCTTTATAATATAATGATTTATATTCCTTTGGCTATATACACCTTAATGGGATTGCTGCATCAAATGGTATTTCTGCCTCTAGATCTTTGAGGAATCATCACCCTGTCTTCCATGGTTTAACTAATTTACACTCCCACCAACAGTGTAAAAGCATTCATTTTTCTTCATAACCTGACCAGATCTATGGTTTCCTGACTTTTTAATGATCATCCTTCTAACTGGTGTGAGATGGTCTTTCACTGTGGTTTTGATTTGCATTTCTCTAATGACCAGTGATGAACTTTTCTTCATACGTTTGTTGGCCACATAAATGTCTTCTTTTGAGAGGTGTCTGTTCATATCCTTTGCCCACTTTTTGATGAGGTTGTTTTATTTCTTGTAAATTTGTTAAGTTCCTTGTAGATTCTGGATATTAGCCCTTTGTCAGATGGATAGATTGCAAAAATTTTCTTCCATTCTGTGGGTTGCCTATTTACTCTGATGACGGTTTCTTTTGCTGTGCAGAAGCTCTTTAGTTTAATTAGATCACATTTGTTAATTTTGGCTTTTGTTAACTGTTTTTGGCTTTTGTCAATTGTTTTTGGTGTGTTTGTCATGAAATCTTTGCCTGTGCCTATGTCCTAATGGTATTGACTAGGTTTTCTTCTAGGGTTTTAAAGTTTGGGGTTTCACATTTAAGTATTTAATCCATCTTGAGTTGATTTTTGTATATGGTGTAAGGAAGGGGTCTAGTTTCAATTTTCTGCATGTAGCAAACCAGATCTTCCAGCACCATTTATCAGTTAGGGAATCATTTCCTATTGCTTGTTTTTGTCAGGTTTGTCAAAGATCAAATGGTTGTAGTTGTTCTGTCTTATTTCTGGGTTCTCTATTTGGTTCATCAATCTATGTGTCTGTTCTTGTACAAGTACCATGTTGTTCTGGTTACTGCAGCCCTGTAGAATAGAAAGTTGGGTAGCATGATGCCTCCAGCTTTACTCCTTTTTCTTAGGGTTGCCTTGGCCATTTGGGCTCATTTTGATTCCATATGAGTTCTAAAATAGTTTTTTTTTTTTTAAATTCTGTGAAGAATATCAATGGTAGTTTAATGGGAATAGCATTGAATCTATAAATTGTTTTGGGTAGTATGGTCATTTTCACAATTTGATTCTCTCTATCCATGAGTATGCAAAGTTTTTCCATTTGTTCGTGTTATCTCTGATTTCTTTGAGCAGTGGTCTGTAGTTCTCCCTGAAGAGATCCTTAACTTTCCTTGTTAGCTGTATTTGAGGTATTTTATTCTTTTTAGTGAGAATTGTGAATGGGAGTTCATTTGTGATTTTGCTTTTGGGTTGCTTGTTGTTGGTGTATAGGAATGCTAGAAATATTTGCATATTGATCCTAAGACTTTCTTGAAGTTGCTTGAAGAAGCTTTTGGGCTGAGATGATGGGGTTTTCTAGATATAGGATCACGTCATCTGGAAACAAAGATAGTTTGACCACCTCTCTTCCTATTTGAATACACTTATTTCTTTCTCTTGCCTGATGCCCAGCCAGAACTTCCAATACTATGTTGAATAGGAGTTGTGAGAGAGAAAAACCTTGTCTTGTGCTGGTTTTCACTTGGAAGGCATCTAGTTTTTGTCCATTCAGTATGATATTGGCTGTGGGTTTGTCATACATGGCTCTTATTATTTTGAGGTATGTTCCTTCAATACCTAGTTTTCTGAGAGTTTTTAACACAAAAGGTTGTATAATTTTATTGAAGACCTTTACTGCATCTACTGAGATAATCATGCGGTTGTTGTCTTTCTTTCTGTTTGTGTGATGAATCACATTTATTTATTTGCATATGTTGAAGCAGCCTCGCATCCCAGGGATGAAGCCTACTTGATTGTGGTGGATAAACGTTTTGATGTGCTGCTGGATTCGGTTTGCCAGTATTTTGTTGAGGATTTTTGCATTGACGTTCATCAAATATATTGACCTGAAGTTTTCTTTTTCATTGTACCTTTGCCAGGTTTTGGTATCCGTAGGATGCTGGCCTCATAGAGTGATATATGGAGGAGTCTTTTCTCCTCAATTTTTGGTAATAGTTTCAGTAGAAATGGTACCAACTCTTCTTTGTACCTCTCGTATAATTCAGCTGTAAATCTGTCTGGTCCTAGGTTTATTTTTGGTTGGTAGGCTATTTATTACTGCCTCAATTTCAGAACTTGTTTTTGGTGTATTCAGGGATTTAATTTCTTCCAGGTTGAGTCTTGGGAGAATGTATGTGTCCAGGAATTTATCTATCTCTTCTAGCTTTTCTGATGTGTGTTTAGAGGTGTTCCTAGTAGTTTCTGATGGTTATTTTTATTTCTTTTGGGGTCAGTAGTAACATTCTCTTCAATATTTCTAATTGTGTTTATTTGAATCTTCTCTTTTTTCTTCTTTATTATTCTAGCTAGTGGTCTATGTATTTTATTAATTTTTTCCAAAAAAAAAAAAAAGCTCCTGGATTCATTGATTTTTTTTGAAAGGTTTTTCATGTCTCTATCTTCTTCAGTTGAGCTCTGATCTTGGTTATTTCTTGTATTTGGCTAGCTTTGGGGTTTGTTTACTCTTGGTTTTCTAGTTTTTTTAGTTGTAAAGTTAGGTTGTTAACTTGAGATTTTTCTAGCTTTTTGATGTGGGCATTTAGTCCTATAAAATTTTCTTTTAATACTGCTTTAGCTTTGTCTCAGAGATTTGGCTACATTGTCTCTTTGGTCTCATTAGTTTCAAAGAACTTCTTAATTTCTGCCTTAATTTAATCATTTACCCAAAAGTCACTCAGGAGCAGGTTTTTCAATTTCCATGTAGTTGTATGGTTTTGAGTAATTTCTTAATCTTGAGTTCTAATTTGCTTGTGCTGTGGTCTGAGAGACTGTTGCTGTCTGTTATAATTTCAGTTCTTTTGTATTTACTGAGGAGTCTTTTACTTCCTATTATGTGATCAATTTTAGAGTAAGAGCCTTGTGGCAATGAGAAGAATGTATATTATATTGGTTTGGGGTGGAGAAGTCTGTAGATGTCTATCAGGTGCACTTATTCTAGAGCTGAGCTCAGGTCCTGAATATCTTGGTTGATTTTCTGTCTCAGTAATTTCTCTAATATTGTCACTGGGGTGTTAAAGTCTCCCACTATTATTGTGCAGGAGTCTAAGTCTCTTTGTAGGTCTCTAAGAACCTGCTTTAGGGATCTGGGGTGCCCCTGTATTGGATGCATGTATATTCAGAATAGTTAGCTCTTCTCATTTAATTGAACCCTTTACCATTACGTAATGTCCTTTTCTGTCTTTTTTGACCTCTGCTGATTTAACCTTTGTTTTGTCAGAAACTAAGATTGCGATTCCTGCTTTTTTCTGTTTCCCATATGCTTGGCAAATTTTCCTCCATCCTTTTAGAAAAATTGGTAAATTTCCCTCCATCCCTTTATTTCGAGCTCATGTGTGTCTTTGCATGTGAGATGGGTCTCTTGAAGAGAGCATACTGATGGGTCTTGGTTCTCTATCCAGCTTGCCATTCTGTGTCTTTTAGCTGGGGGCATTTATCTAATTTATATTTAAGGTTTGTATTTTTATCTGTGGATTTGATCCTGTTATGATTCCAGCTGGTTATTTTGCAGACTTGTTTATGTGGTTGCTTCATAGCATCACTAGTCTATGTATTTAAGTGTGTTTTTGTAGTGGCTGGTAATGGATTTTCCTTTGTACATCTAGTGCTTCCTTTAGGAGCCTCTGTAAGGGAATTCCGGTAGTAACAAATTCCCTCAGTATTTGCCTGTCTGAAAAGAATCTTATTTCTCCTTCACTTATAAAGCTTATGTTGGCTGAAAATGAAATTCTGGGTTGGAAATTCCTTCCTTTAAGTGTGTTGAATATTGACCCCCAATCTCAGCTGGTTTGCAGGGTTTTGGCTGAAAGTTCTGCTATTAGCCATGGGCTTCCCTTTGTAGGTGATCTGGCCTTTCTTTCTGGCTGCTCTTAACATTTTTTCTTTCATTTCCAACTTGGAGAATCTGACAATTATGTGTCCTGGGGATGATCTTCTCATAGAGTATCTTACTGGGATTCTCCACATTTCCTGAATTTGATTGTTGACCTGTCTTGCTAGGTTCAGGAAATTCTCCTGGATGATATCCTGAAATATGTTTTCCAAATTGGTTCCATTCTGCCCATCTCTTTTAGGTACCCCAATAGTTGCAGATTTAGTCTTTTTACATAATTCTATGTTTCTTAAAGGGTTTTTTTCATTCCTTTTCATTCTTTTTTTTTTTTTTCTATTCTTGTCTGTCTGTCTTATTTCAGAAAGATCACCTTCAAGCTCTAAGATGTTTTCCTCCACTTGGTCTATTCTGCTATTAATACTTGTTATTGCACTGTGAAGTTCCTGTAATGTGTTTTTCAGCTCTATCAAGTCAGTTATATTCCTCTCTAAACTGACCATTTTGGCTGTCAGCTCCTTCATTGTTTTATTATGATTCTTAACTTTTTTCCATTGGGTTACAACATTCTCCTTTAGCTCAGCAAAGTTTGTTTTTATCCATGTTCTGAAGCCTACTTCTGTCATTTCAGCCATCTCATCCTCAGTCTAGTTCTGAGCCCTTGCTGGGGAGGTGTTGTAGTCATTTGGAAGAAAAGGGGCACTCTGGATTTTTGAGTTCTCAGCATTTTTCCATTGATTCTTTCTCATCTTGTTGGGCTTATCTACCTTAGATCTTTAAGATTAGTGACCTTTGGATAGAGTTTTTGTAATTTGTAATTGTTGTTTTCTGTTTGTTTTTCTTTTAACAGTCCGGCCGCTGTCCCATAGGGCTGCTGGGGTTTGCTGGGGGTCTTTTCCAGACCCTAGTTGCCTCAGTTTTTCCCGTACCTGGAGGTATCACCAGTAAAGTCTGCAAAACAGCAAAGATGGCAGCCTGCTCCTTCCTCTTGAAGCTCTGTCCCCTTGTCCTAAAGGGGTACTGACATGTAACTGGTCAAAATGTGCTTGTAGGAGGTGGCTGGAGACCTCAGTTGGAAGGTCTCACCCAGTCAGGAGGAACAGGATTAGAAACCCACTTAAAGAAACAGTCTGGCTGCTGTTTGGTAGAGCAGCTGTTCTGTGTTGGGGATCCTTTCAGCCCTTGATCAGTTTGGGCTCTCCAAGGCCCACTGTCTGGACTGGCTGAGATGTCTGAACAGCCAAGATGGTAGCCTGCCCTGCCCCCTGGGCACTCCAACCCAGGGAGAAATTGTAATTCTGTCTGCTATAGAACATGGGCAGGGGTGGCTGAAAGCCCTGGCTAGGAGGACCCGCTCACAAGAAGGAGTGGATAGGATCCTGCTTAAAGAAGCAGGCTGGCCATGCCTCAACAAAACAGCCCTATAGTGCTGGGGAACCACCTCTGCCCCTGTCTGCCTGGACTCTCTACAGCCCAGAGGCTGGATCAGCTGAGTCATCCAAACAACAAGTTGGCAGCCCACATCTTCCCCCCACCCCACCCCCACTCCTCCACTACAACACTCCATCCCATGGAGAGAACAGAGCTCTGTCCATAGAGTATGTGCAGGTGAGGGTGGCTGAAGGTCTCAGCAGGGAGATATCACCTGGTGAGATCTGGGTCTGTTTAAAGAAGCAGTCTAGCCACAGCTTGACAAAGCAGCCCTGTCATGCTGGGCAGCCACCTCTGCCCCAGTTGGCTTGAACTCTCCAAAGCCCACAAGCTAGAATGGCTGAGTGGTCCACACAACCAAGGTGGCGATCTGCCCCTCCCCGCTGGCACTTTCTTCTAGGGAGAGATCAGAGCTCTGTTTGTGGAATGCAGGTGGGGGTGGCCGGAAGCCTTGACTGGGAGATCTGGCCTAGTGAGGAGGAATAGATCGGGGTCCTGCTTAAAGAAGCAGTCAGGCCATGTTATGGTAAGCAGCCATGCTCTCCTGGGTGTAGGGGGGGCGGGGGCCTACATCACTGGGACCATTTGAACTCTTCAAAGTCCTCTGGCTGGAATGTCTTGAGTTGACCAAAAAGGAGATGGTGGCCCACCCCTCCCTGCTGGGACTTTGTCTTGTGTCAGGCAGGCCCCGTTCTGTTGCCAGTGGCTGACTGGAATTCCAAGCCAGCGGGTTCTATCTTGTGAGATGCTGTGCAAGTGGGGCCCGTGGACCAACACTGCTTAGGCCCCTGGGTCAAGCTCCCTTCCTAGGGGTATATATGGACCTCCCACCTTGTCTGAGCTGCAGACACCTTTGCCAGGGGTCCTGGGACTGGAATGTAAAACTCCTGGGTCTCTGTGCATGCCTGAGCAGCTGCTCTGCTGAGAGTCCACACAGCTCTGTATGCCAGACCCAAAGCCCTGGTGGTGTGGGCCCACAAGTGGACCTCCTGATCTGCCAGTTGCAAAGCTCAATGGGAGAAGCATGGTTTTCCAGGTTGTACAATCACTCACTGCTTCCCTTTGCTTGGGGTGGTGATTCCCTTGGCTCCATATCACTCCCAGGTGGGCTATCAACCCACACTGCTTTTCTTCATTCTCAGTGGGTCAAGTTGTTTCTCTGATCAGTCTCAATGTGAGTACCTGGATATTTCAGTTGAAGGTGCTATATGCACTCGCCCCTTTTATTCCTCTCCATGAGTGCCATAGACTGCAGCTGCTTCTAATTGGCCATCTTGGACCCCTCCTTATCATCTGTTCATGTGATTGTTTTAGTTAAATGCCTCTTCGTGTCTTTTGTACTTTGTCCAGTTGGATTGTTTTTACTGTTGAGTTTTGGAAATTCCTTATATAATCTAGACACTAGTCTTTTTTATTAGATGCATTGTTTGCAAATATTTTCTCCCACTGCATAGCTTGTCTTCATCATCTTTTCAGTCTTTCAATGAAAAAGTTTCCAACTTGTCAATATTTCATTTTATAGAGCATGCTTTCATTGTGAAATTCATGCTTTGGCCTGTATCCTTATGAGTGTTCTCATGTTTCTTTTTAAGAAAGTTTTATAGTTTTACATTTTGCATTTTTAACGAGATGTGAAGCATAAATTGAGGTTTTTTTTTTTTTTTTTTTTTTTTGCCTGTGGATGTCTAATTGCTCCTGCACCATTTGTTGGAAAGGTTGTCTTTCCTGCAATGAATTGCTTTTGCACTTTTGTCAAACTCAGTTGAGCATGTTTGTGTGGGTGGGTCTATTTCTGAATTCCCTATTCTATTTCATTGATTTATGCCTGTATCCCACCATCAGAATCACACAGTTTTGATTACCATAGCTATATAGTAAGTCTTGAAGTCAAGTAGGCTCATACCTTTCATCTTTTATAAAATTGTTTTTGCTATTCCAGTTCTTTACCTTTTCATATAAATTTTAGAAAATTTTTGTATCTATACAATATATTGCTGGGTTTTTATAGAAATTGTATTAAACCTATCTGTCAATTTAGGGAGTATTGACATACTATGTTGAGACTTCCAATCCATAAATCCACTTGTCTCTCCATTTACTTAGATTTTTAAAAAATTTCTTTCGTCAGTGTTGCATGGTTTTCAGGATACAAATCTCATACATATTTTGGTAGATTTACACTTAAGTATTTCCTTTTTTATTTTTTCAGCAATTGTAAATAATATCATATTTTAAATTTTGCTGTCTACACCTTCATTGCTAGTATATAGAAATACAAATTTTTTATTTTCAATTTCAATACAATTATTTTATATTTATAGATCCTTTGAATATGCTAAACTTGTTTCTTAGTTTTTTTATTTTCAATTTCAATACAATCATTTTAGATTTATATACCCTTTGAATATGCTAAACTTAGTTCTAGGCATTTAAAAAAATTCTTTTGGACTTTCTATATAGACAATCATGTCATACAAATACAATTTTCTTTCATCCTTTTTAATCCGTATGAATTTTACTTCCTTTTCTTGCCTTATTGTTCTGGTCAGAACTTACAGCACTATGTTGAAAACAAGTGATAGGAGAGGACATTTTTGCCTTATACCCAATCTTATGGAGAAAGCATTGACTATTTTGCCATTAAGTATAGTGTTAGCTGTAGGTTTTCTTTTGGATGGTCTTTGTCAAATTGAGGAAGTTTCCCTCTATTACTATTTTCCTGGGAGTGTTTTTTTGTTTGTTTGTTTGTTTTGTTTTTATCATGAATCAGCATTGAATTCTGTCAAATGCTTTTTCTGCATTGACTGATATGGTCATGTTATTTTTCTTCTTTAGTCTATTAATGTGGTAGATTATATTGATTTACTTTCAAATATTGAGCCAGCCTTGTATCCTTGAATAACTACCATGTGATCATGGTGTATGGTTGGTTTTATGTGTTGATAAATTCTATTTGCTATTTTTTTAAAGCTTTCTGTGTCATGAGGTACCTTGGTCTGTGGCTTTCTATTTTTGTACTGTCTTTGGGTGAATTTGTTATCGGGGTAATACTAGCTTCATAAAATGAATTGGAAGGTGTTCCATTATCTTCTAGTTCAGAAAACTTTGTATAGAAGTGGTGTTAATTTTTCTTTAAACATTTAATATAATTCTCCATTAAAATCATACAGGCCTACAGTTATCATCTGGGGGTTTTTAAATTACAAATTCAGTAGTTATATGGCAATTCAGATTACATATTTTATGTTGGGTAAGTTGTGATAGATTTTGGTTTTTTTAATTGAGAAATGGTCCATTTCATCTAAGTCATCAAATTTATGTGTATAGAATTGTTGTAGAATTTCCTTTTTATCTTTTTTCATGTCTGCAGGTCTGTAGTAATAACTCCTGTTTCATTTTTGATAATAGTAATTTGTATCTTCTCTATTTTTGGTAACACTTGTTAGAAGATTGTTAATTTTATTGATCTTCTCAAGTAACTAACTTTTTGTTTTATTTGTCTTTTCTATTTTTTTGGCTTTCAATCTCATTAATTTATGATTTTATATTTATTATTTCCTTCTATCTGTTGGTTTGGGTTTATTTTACTCTTATTTTCCTAGGCACTTGAGTTGGATACTCAGATTATAAAGTATTTTCCTCTGTTTTAAATTTATAAATGTAGTGTGATAAATTTTCCCTTCAGACTGCCATGGTTGTATTGCAGCAGTTTTGACAAATTGTGTTTTTAGTTTTATTCAGTTCAATGTATCATTTTTTCAATTTCTGTTGAGACTATTTTTTTTTTTTTTTTTGACCACAGGATATTTTGGGTTGTTTAGTTTCCAGATATTTTGAGCATTTCCTGTTATCTGTCTATGACTAGTTTCTAGTTTGATTCCACTGGGTCACAGAACACACTCTCTGTGATTTCATTTATTTTAAATCTACTGAGGCTTGTTTGATAATACAAGATGTGGTCTATCTTGGTATATGCTTTACAGGCACTTGAAAATAATGGGTATTCTGATGCTGTTGAGTGTACTTTTCATGAACATTAATTAGATCTTATTGGTTAATGGTGTTTTTGACTTCTTTTGTATCCTTACAGATTTTCTGCCTATTTGTTCTATCAGTTGTTGAGAGAGGAATGTTGAAGTCTCCAACTATAACTGTGGATGTATTTCTCTCTCTCTCTCTTTTTTTAAAATTATACTTTAAGTTCTAGGGTACATGGGCACGACATGCAGGTTTGTTACATATGTATACATGTGCCATGTTGGTGTGCTGCACCCATTAACTCGTCATTTACATTAGGTATTTCTCCTAATGTTATCCCTCCCCACTCCCCCCACCCCATGACAGGTTCTGGTGTGTGATGTTTCCCACCCTGCAGCCAAGTGATCTCATTGTTCAATTCCCTCCTATGAGTGAGAACATGTGGTGTTTGGTTTTCTGACCTTGCAATAGTTTGATCGGAATGATGATTTCCAGTTTCATCCATGTCCCTACAAAGGACATGAACTCATCCCTTTTTTATGGCTGCATAGTATTCCATAATATATATGTGCCACATTGTCTTAATCCAGTCTATCATTGATGGACATTTGAGTTGGTTCCAAGTCTTTGCTATTGTGAATAGTGCCACAATTAACATACATGTGCATGTGTCTTTATAGTAGCATGATTTATACTCCTTTAGGTATATACCCAGTAATGGGATCACTGGGTCAAATGGTACTTCTAGTTCTAGATCCTTGAGGAATCGCCACACTGTCTTCCACAATGGTTGAACTAGTTTACAGTCCCACCAACAGTGTGAAAGTGTTCCTACTTGTCCACATTCTCTCCAGCACCTGTTGTTTCCTGACTTTAATGATCGCCATTCTAACTGGTGTTAGATGGTATCTCATTGGGGTTTTGATTTGCATTTCTCTGATGGCCAGCGATGAGCAGTTTTTCACATGTCTGTTGGCTGCATAAATATCTTTTTTTGAGAAGTGTCTGTTCATATACTTTGCCCACTTTTTGATGAGGTCGTTTGATTTCTTCTTGTAAATTTGTTTAAGTTATTTGTAGATTCTGGATATTAGCCCTTTGTCAGTTAGGTGGATTGCAAAAATTTTCTCCCATTCTGTATGTCACCTGTTCACGCTGATGGTAGTTTCTTTTGCTATGCAGAAACTGTTTAGTTTAATTAGATCCCGTTTGTCAATTTTGGCTTTTGTTGCAATTGCTTTTGATGTTTAGTCATGAAGTCCTTGCCCATGCCTATGTCTTGAATGGAATTGCGTAGGTTTTCTTATAGGGTTTTTATGGTTTTAGGCCTAACATTTAAGTCTTTAATCCATCTTGAATTAATTTTTGTGTAAATTGTAAGGAAAGGATCCAGTTTCAGCTTTCTACATATGGCTAGCCTGTTTTCCCAGCACCATTTATTAAACAGAGAATCCTTTACCTATTTCTTGATTTTGTCAGGTTTGTCAAAGATCAGATGGTTGTAGAGGTGTGGTATTATTTCTGAGGTCTCCGTTCTGTTCCATTAGTCTATATCTCTGTTTTGGTACCAATATCATGCTGTTTTGGTTACTGTAGGCTTGTCATATAGTTTGAAGTCAGGTAGTGTGATGACTTCAGCTTTGTTCTTTTCACTTTGGATTGTCTTGGCAATGCGGGCTCCTTTTTGGTTCCATATGAACTTTAAAGTAGTTTTTTCCAATTATGTGAAAACAGTCATTGGTAGCTTGATGGGGATGGCACTGAATCTATAAATTACCTTGGATAGTATGGGCATTTTCATGATATTGGTTCTTCCTATCCATGAACATGGAATGTTCTTCCATTTGTTTATGTCCTCTTTTTTCATTGAGCAGTGGTTTGTAGTTCTCCTTGAAGAGGTCCTTCACATCCCTTGTAAGTTGGATTCCTAGGTATTTTATTCTCTTTGAAGCAATTGTGAATGTGTAACTCATTATTTGTCTGTTATTGGTGTATAGGAATGCTTGTGATTTTTGCACATTGATTTTGTATCCTGAGACTTTGCTGAAGTTGCTTATTAGCTTAAGGAGATTTGGGATTGAGATGATGGGGTTTTCTAAATATACAATCATGTCATCTGAAAACAGAGACAACTTGACTTCCTCTTTTCCTAATTGAATACCATTTATTTCTTTCTCCTGCCTGATTGCCCTGGCCAGAAATTCCAACACTATGTTGAACAGGAGTGGTGAGAGAGGGCATCCCTGTCTTGTGCCAGTTTTCAAAGGGAATGCTTCCAGTTTTTGCCCATTCGGTATGATATTGGCTGTGGGTTTGTCATAAGTAGTTCTTATTATTTTGAGATACGTTCCATCAATACTGAATTTATTGAGAATTTTTAGCATGAAGGGCGTTGAATTTTGTCAAAGGCCTTTTCTGCATCTATTGAGATAATCATGTGGTTTTTGTTTTTGGTTCTGTTTATATGATGGATTACGTTTATTGATTTGCATATGTTGAACCAGCCTTGCATCCCAGGGATGAAGCCAAGTTGATCGTGGTGGATAAGCTTTTTGATGTGCTGCTGGATTCGGTTTGCCAGTATTTTATTGAGGATTTTTGCATCAATGTTCATCAGGGATATTGGTCTAAAATTCTCTTTTATTGTTGTGTCTCTGTCAGGCTTTGTTTCAATTGTGTTTGTAGTTTCTCATTGAATTGTTATTACCCAGGCTGTTTTAAAATTTTGTCAGATTATTCAAACATTTTTCATTCATTTTGAGAACCCTTTGGTTCTTAGTATTATGAGTAATTTTTTGGAAAACTGAATATTTTTGTATTTATCTTATGAGACTCTGGATCTTATTTTATTCATTTTTAGCTTATTGACAGACTGCAGCAGGGGAAGGAAAAGGATACCTTGTTACTGCCAGGTGGAGGTAGAAGCCCAGGTTCTTCACTGGCCTCCATTTACCCCTGAGTGTGTGTGTGTGTGGCAGAGAGATGATTTCTGGTCCTGCTGGGCTGCTGGACAGGAGCAGAAGGTCTGACTTTCCAACTGGTCTCCACTGACACCATGTTAGGGACAGTTGCAGTGCAGGATGTAGAAGTTTGGGATCCCCTATTGTCTCTGCCTTTGCCACTAATACCATGAAGGAAGAAAGGAGTTCTTCATCAGCTAGTGAGCGTGAAAGTTGCAGGTACTTCCTTTGCCTTCTTTGACACCAACTCAGTGGGGGTGTTGGGCCACTTGTAACAGCCACAGAAGGGTAGAAATCTGAGCTTCACATTTAGTTTTTACTATCATGGGTGGTGCTGAGGTCTCAGTTTTTGTTTATTTGGTTTTGTTTATTTGTTGTTTGCTTTTTTGTGATGTTTGGCTGGAGTAGAATAACGATTGTCTAAAAGTTTTCCTTCTAGAGTCTGTCCCTTTCTTTGTCCTTGGACTAGACAGAGTAGTATCCTGCTGGGGCTTCTTTTGTCTGGGTCTTAGGTTTCTGGGTTGCTGACTATTTCAGCTCCATGTCTGAGAAATCCCAGGGAACTCATTATTGTGCCAGTCCCATGTCCTGAGATCCCTAGCTAGCCTGTCCTCTTGTCCCCACCTTCCAGAGTCTTGTGTTTGCTTAACGTATAATGTCCATGTAGTTGTATTTAGCAGAATGAATAGGAAATGTATACCTATTTCATATTTCTGGGAGTGGACTTTTCAATGACATTTTATCACCAGGATTTTAATTAGGGTCTGCATCCTGAAGCAGCAAGCACTGGTGTCAGCCCCTCCAGGCCATAAAGAAGACCACTCTAATGAGTTTCTAAACCCAGGAGACTGCTACTCTCTTCTGGCAACACCATGCCCATTGGGACATACTAGGACATGTTTCATATGCAACTGCATGATCTTATTTTCGTGAATGTATTTTGTGAAGTATAAATCAGTTTTCTCCTACTTTCTTTAAAATGGTTTACTCTTCTTCATTAAGAACACTAAATATAGGGTCTCTAATAGTCCAAGGAGGATTGCAGCACCTATAAAACTAGAAGACTTGAGAATACATGTGGATCTTAATGTGTTCACACTTAACCACAGAAAAACAAAAATACAACTCTTCCTGGTTGGGGGAAGCAAAAGGAACTTGAAGAGAAGCTTGAGCAATGCTGGCAAATGTTTAAAAAGCAGCATTTGGGGGTGGGGGTGGAGGCGGGTGGAAAGCTGCAATTTGTAGTGTTTTCAGTTCTGTGGTATAAATACTCTTATCATGGCTGATTTCAAGCCACCAATGTGCCAGCACTCATTGTGAAGTTGGGAAGAGATGCTAACAATTGGCTTTCACAAGTCAGGCTGTGCCAGCTCCCCTGCACCACCACAAGTGACAGGGACTGATAAAATTCTTTGAGAAAGAGGCTTCCTGCCCACCTCATTCCACTGTTCAGCTTCTAGAGGAATTATCAGTAGAACTTCTACTAAATTTGGATGCCTGGGGGTAAAATAGACCAAGCCTGTTCTACTACTGGACAATGAACAATCAAACTTGTTTCTAGAACTTCTGGGAATTCTATCCTATGACCATCAAGGCATGGAAAGTAAAAATGGCTGTGTGGGTCAGTGTCAGAGAGGCCTAAGGAACTTTCACCAAGTCTCCTACAGAACAGAGGAGAGAGGCTATGTTTTCCTTATGTTCCTGAGAAAGGCAAAGCATTTGGCTGAAAGCAAAAGCCAGGAGATCAAAGTAACTCCCCTGTCATAAGAGGAAACATGAAAGCAGAATTCAGCATGAGTTTCATATATGGCAATCAACTATATTCACGGCTCTCTAAATGAATGTCCATGTAGAAGTCAGGCAGCATAAAGAACAAGATATAACAACTGAACGTCCCACTGAAAACCAGCTCAGGGTTGATCATGACCATCAAAAAAATTATGTGTCTTTACTCGCAGTGTGACTGTAACTTTCAGAAAGTCACACATCAGTAAAATGCAGATAATAATGGTAGCTGCTTTTACTAGTGCAAAGGAATGCTTAAGTATATAGTTCCTAAAACACAGTAAGATTTGAGAAATACGTTGTATACATGTATTTAAAAGGACTTAAATATGTCTTGCAACTCTATCTTATTACAAAATCATTTGCTTTTAGGCGTATCATTCTGCCTTCAAAAAGGAAGGGGAGCACGTAGTTTCAAGGGCAGGCACTGCTTTTTTACTCTGGAACCCTAGAGATTCAGACCAGGAAACCTGTTAAGATGAGGGCTTTTAAGGAGGCAGGAAGAGAGAAGCTGTGACTTGAAAACAGATGAATCCAGAAGTTACACACCCAACTGTTCATCACCTAAGCTGGTTATAAGATAATTTTTTATAATATTTCATTCTTCATTAAATTGTAGTATCCTTAAGTAAATCCATTAGCTTGTTTGGGATTAGAGACTATTGTGCTTTTATTGATATTAACAAAAACTTATAAAATGCATACATTATATGTGAGACACATATGTATAGACAATGGGATGCTCTTGTACACAGAGAGTTAAAACATACAGGTGGGCAGGGGTGAATGCTGGAGAAAGCGGGGAGAGGGAAGGTAAGTTGTGAGGGAGATATCAGGTCTAATCCAAGCTCTGTGACTGTGGTGTTTTTATTTAGTGGGAATTAAGACTAAATTATATTTTGTAAAAGAAGTGAAATAGATTTCTTAATTTTTTAGCACATTCATTGGTGGATTGGTGTCAGGGAAACTTTGCTGGATGGTATTTTGCATCCTTTGATAGTTCTTTGCAGTTCACTGCTGTCCTCAAAACCAATCATTTCTTTAAACTGTGTAAAAAAACATGATTCATTTAAAGAAAAACATACTGTTGCTTTAGGGCCTTCAATGATGTGTACAAAATACAAATTCAACAATTAAATTATGTTAAATTAAATTAACTCTGGCAGCTGTAATTTCCCTTAAAAAGCACAGCAGAGTATTGGGCATGAGAGAATGCCATGCGAAGCCTATTATTTTTTTCCAAAGGTGTCAGTTATTTAATCTTTTGATTCTCAAAATAATTAGGTTGTTCAAATATATTTTTTATTATTTAAATATTTCAAATTAAATACATCTATTTGGTATAGCTATAAACTTTTTCTACTTGACATTGTCAATCTATATTAATAACTTGCCTATTTCAACTGAATCATTAGAAAACATCAGCAACATATTAGAAGCACATAACAATAATCTAGTAACTACCAACATAAACTAATTACTGTAAAAACAATTTGTCACCATATAATAGTGATTACAGCTTGCTTAAAATATGTAATTCCATACTTTCATTTTAATCTAATATTCATATAACATTATGTGTTTCTTGCAGTCTGGAACTACTTCATTTTCTGCACCTAGCAGGAGTTGACATATTATATTTGTCATTTGGGTTGAATTGAATGAACACATGGTGCCTGAGATGGTGATTTCTCAGTTTTACTTCTTACCCTTCAGTTCAAGTATCATATTCAGACATAACATCCTTAGGATTATTCTACTTTTTTGCATGTGTATTTTTTGTCTGAATTTCTGAATTTGATTTTAGACCACCAGCAGAGGATGTAACTCACATCAAAAATTAAGGATTATCTGGAATGATCAAAGTTACATTTGGGGACGATTGGAAACAGTTCTGGCTGGTATATTCCGCAAATATCTTCATTTTGTTCATTAGTTTCAATATGAATAATCACATTGAAAATTGGAGTCAGGCAACCTGGGTTATGGTCCTGCCTCTGACACTAGCTTGTTTTCTAAACTTGGGAAATTCACTTAATTTCTTTTTGTTTTATTTTACTCATTTGTAAAGTGTGGATATTATGACTATCTGAAGTAATTTTGTTGTGAGGTTCTAAAATGAAATATGTATATAAAAATAGTTTAAAGAGGGAAACATAAAAATGTTACCTGTTTTAATTTTCAAGTACATATATATAAGTTGATTAATAAAACACATGGTTATCTTTTTAAATTTGAAGCATTGAAGTTCTTTTCTAATGTAAGAACTTATCTTCTTATGTAAGAACATTGTCACTTATCTTCTAGAAACCTAATAGTAATGTGAAATATGATTTCATGCACACAATATACATACAGTATTTAATATTTATTATATAAAGTTTTAAAAGTTATCAATGCTCTGTTTTCATAAAAAGTAAGTTTTACCAGATATCCTAACTGAGCTAGACATTCGTTGTTCCCATAGTCTTGCAGAAGTGAGAACTCATTAATCTCATTAGTCTTCAAAACAAGCAGTCCTTCGGTCACAAGGAATCTTGCAGGCGTTCACAGATCTCTGAGGAAGTTTTCTCACCACTTTCTGTTGCCTTAAAACTGTTTGGAACGGAGTTTAGTCTTGTGTGGAGACAATTATTGGTAATTTTTTCTTTTAATGTTGTGTATCTGTATGCATGTGTGTGCACATGTGTGTGTTTGTGTGTGGGTCAGAGAGAAAGAATCATTGATTTACAAAGTCGTATAGCTTTTTTCTTTAAGTATTTTCTCCATTATGCATTCGAATTTTTGGTGGGTTGGTTAAAGTGGGATTTTGATCATCACAGTTATGCAGGCAAAGCATATTTTAAAGGTAGTCTAGGATTATAGTTTTAATACTGACTAGTGATTTGGGCCTGTCCTTAGGCTAAAATTCGGAAGGACTTTCTGCAGATTTCTCCATTGTCCCATATGTCATTATGCTCTACTGCAATGGCTAAGGGAGAACAATAGTTTTCCATTTTTCTGACATATATTTTTATTTTTTTGGTGACTGAGCCATGAGCAGGCCTTTTGCTAATTGAGAGAAGAAAGACAATGTGCTCAGGGTAATTTTTTTAGAGCTAAGATAATTTTCTGAAGACAGAGCCCAAATTGTACAGGCTTTCAAAACAAACACCAGATGTGGTCTGGTTCATGAAATGTATTGATTTGATAAGGGATCTTTTTAGGGAAAAGGAGGAAGGAATCAAATCTGGAAGCTATTGTTGTGAATCTCTTTTAAGTAGTAAGAAAAATAATTGGAGTCAAAGCTTTGGTGTGGAGCCCAGGCCAGCCACTTAGCTGTGTTCCTTTTTCACTCTGAGACCTCTCTGATTTATTTTTATAAATATAAAGGGAAATCTTTGTTATGTATAAGTGTGTAAAACTGTGATGATGAGATCACCGGAAAGTGGTTTTATTTAACATTAACATGTGTGAGGGAATTTGGAAGAAGTTCTGGCCAGCCCTTAGTTCTGGCCTGAGGGCTGAGGAGGAAGCTGTGTTTCTTTCCTAGGCTTATTTGGGATCTCAGATCCTCACCTGGCTGAGGAGAAACACATGAACCTGGGGCACCCATAACCCACAAATCCTGGGTAAGGGCATCTCACTGGGGCTGGGATCATGTGGAACAGTGGTTCTTGGACTTTGTCATCCATAAGAATCTCCTGGAGACCTTGCCCCATCCCCAGAGATTCAGTGGTAAGTTTAGGGCCCGTGAAATCTCATTTCTTACACACTCACAGTGATGTCAGTGCTACTGGCCTGAGAGTCACACTTGGAGAGACTCCCTATCCCAGTGATAGTGAGCACATCACTTCTATGTGCCCAGTCTCAGGACATCATCTTTCTCACATGGAGAAAAACTTTTTCCCTAAAGAAAGGAAAGAATGAACAAAATAGGAAAAGCAACGAGGATTCTTTTCCTGGTCCTGCAGTAGCCATCTTAGTGTTCCTTAGTTCTGTGATCTTCATAGCACCCCAAGAGGAAAGAAGTGCTGTCTTCGTTTATTCAGGCTGCTGTGACAAAAATACCATAAATTGATAAACAACACAGATTTGTTTCTCACTGTTCTGAAGCCTGGAAGTCCAAGATCAGCATGCTGGGAGATTGGGTGGCTGGTGAGGGCCCACTTTCTATTTCACAGAACAGAGCCTTCTCATTGTGTCATCACATGGCATAAGGGGTGATGGAGCTCCCTTGGACTCTGTTAGAAGGACACCAGTCGCATCCTTGAGTGCTCTGCCTCCATGACCTAATCTCTGCCCAAAGGTCCCACATCCTAACAACCATCACAATGGTAACTGGGTTTCAACATGAGAATTTTGGAGGGACATAAACATTCAGACCATAGCAAGTACTATCTTGGAATTGGAAGAATAGGAAACTGAGACGTGGAGACAGAAAGTAAACACCATCCATGTAACACATCAATAAAACAAACCTGAGGTTCAAACTGAAGCTCTGACTCCATTTCACACTCCTTTTCTAGGATCCTCATATTACATTGAAAGAAAAAAATCAGTAAAAAAAGAAAAAAAAAAGGGTGTTAATAATATTTATCTCACTCATTAACAGAATTTGGTTGAGCAGATTCATGGAAGTTTTGTGAGTGGCATGTGGTGAATGGTGTCGCAAGCCTTCTTTCATGGAGAATTGGTTCTCCTTTCCCTGCCATCATTCCCTCCTCCTGTCCCAGTGGTCAGCACCTCCCTTGCTTGATCTAACACTCTTCTCTAATGATGCCTCTTAGCTACTTTGACTGGAGGGTAACAACCATACTCTTCACAGTGAGGTCCACGGACCAGCAGCTTCATCATCATCATGTGAGGATTTGTCAGAAATGCAGAACCTCAGGCTCCACCTCAGACCTCTTATGGAATCAGAATCTTTGCCTTATTAAGATCCCAGGGGACTGGGTGCAGTGGCTCATGCCTGTAATCCCAGCACTTTGGGAGGCCAAGGCGGGTGGATCACTACAGATCAGGAGTTCGAGACTAGCCTGGCCAACATGGTGAAACCCTATCTCTACTAAAAATACAAAAATTAGCTGGGCATGGTGGTGCACACCTGTAATCTCAGCTACTCAGGATGCTGGAGGCAGGAGAATTGCTTGAACTTAAGAAGCAGAGGTTGCAGTGAGCCGAGATCATGCCACTGCACTCCAGACTCCAGTCTGGGTGACAGAGTGAGACCTTGTCTCAAAAAGAAAAAAAAAAAAAAAAAAAAAAATGATCCCCAGGCAATTCATATGCACATGCAAGTTTGAGAAAAACTGGAAATGATAAGAAAACACAGAGTTGAGAACAATCTCTTATACCACTTCACAAAGATTGTTTCTCTTTTTCTGGCCTTGCTGTTTTCTATATTTCAGTTTGTAAGTTCCTTGATGGCAGGGACTTGATCCCTATCATTCAATGGCATTTCTAACATAGTCTGACATCTAGTAAATGAGAAATGACTGTTTGTCGAATACATGCTTCCCAAATCACTATAACAGGTTCAGATTTCTCTGAGTCCCAGAATTATGACTCTTATTTGGGCATTTCCTGATTTTTTTATAGGCACCACTAATTCATCATGTGCAAATTGATTTTTCACTTCTATCTGCTGCACCTCTAGTTTTCCTTCTTTGTGAGGATGGTGCCCCATTTTCCCAGTCATGCAGTGACTACATTCATACATTCCACATACATGCATACATAATCCATCCCATTCTTTCTACCATGATGGCTGCCCTCTGTATTGTTTGATTATTTCTTGACTGATTTATTTTCATGGTGTTCTTTCTTGCCACCTTGTCTATTGTGTTACATCTCATATCTATTCTTTACACTGCCTCTAAAGTGGTTACCCCAAATCTAAACCTGATCAAGCCACCTTTTCTTTTTCCTTTTGTTTCCCCCCTAAATAGCTTCTGGTGCCCTTCAGGATAAAATTTAATCTCTGTAGAGGATTTTCCAAGGTGCTTCATTATCTGTTCCTTGTCTACTTCTCTACTCTCTTATGTTAGCTCTCTCCTGCCCAGGAGGTCTATCACTATACTCCCACCTCACTCTATGACTTGCTATAATAAGTGCAGTTTGCTGTCTCTTGCATCCAGAATTGGCTAATCTTTTGCAATCCTTTCAATACTTGCTGAACTTGAAAACCTTCACTCTCTTTTCAGGACTTGGGGCAATGTCTTCGCTATTAAAACTCCTTAGATGTTTCTGGTCTGAGTTAGGTGCCTCTTCCATCTTTTGCCACTGATCTTGTGCACATCTCCATCATAGAACTTATCATGCTGCATCCCAACTTTGTTTATGTATTAGATCCAGAGACTTTATCTTATCTCTGCATAACAAGAGATTGGTTCTGTAGAACAAATCCACAGACTTTATCTCTATATCTCTATAACATATCATGGTTTACAAATCATTATAGATCTCAATTACAAATATTTTGAATTGATGAATGTATAATTTGGAGTTAGGAATTTTCAAACAGGGGCTTAGAGGAAAGTTGAAGATTATAAATACCTCTGAAGAGCAAGGATCATGCCTTGTTTACCAGTGAGTTATCACAGCCTATCACAGTCTTTGAAATACAATATGTACTCCATAAATATTTGTTGAAGAAGCAAAGGGATAGATGGAATAATGGATGAATTATATGTGGTCAACAAAAATATTGCTATAAAACTTTGATTCCCTGCTTGATAAAGGCATTCACGCCATCTGCTTCATTTCTCCAACTTTTGTCTTCTACTCCCTGCAACTGGGTCAGGTGACAGATAGACCTGTAGGCCTAGGCCTGTGCTAGTTCCTAACTAGGTATGACAGGGACAGAAGTTATATCAGTACCCCCCGTCCTATCCTTTTGGGATTCAGTTTTGTTGATTACCAAGGTCTGGTGCATCAGCAATAAGTTCTGTAATTGTGTGTCAGCAACTTATTAATAACAACCTTGGGTGAGCAAGGCATGTTTGGCAGAGTTATTTCATCATCCCTCCTATCAGTTTCAATTTTCTCTGCTATATGCCAGTACTTCCCACTCCCCAGACTTGACTTCCTCCATAGACAGCTTGTGGGCATCATTTTGTGCCCTTCAAATATCACACTCTGCTACCTTCCCTGTTCCTGATTATTAGAATTATCAACTACACAAATCATTTCTGATAATGAATCTGTATATCTCTGTTTTCACCTCCCTCCAACCCTACATTTCTTCAGGTAAGATACAGGAATGATGGTGCTTTTTAAATTTTTAATTCATTGATGGAAATCTGGTTGTCACTGGGGGTAATACTCATAAGCCATTTTATCTATCAGCTAAACTATGCATGCTGAGTACCTTATAAACATATTTTCCTAGATACATTTTTTACATAGGTATTGCTGATATTCTCACACGTAATTATTAATACTTTCATATTGTTAAATTTTGGAGGGTCTCTTATACATCATCCTTAGAATAAAATAAATATCCATGAGTTCACACTGATGTAAATAATTAAATAAATAAATAAATAAATAGGAAAGGAAAGCTCTTATTTTATAAAAAGGATAATTGCATTATATTAACGTGAAATCATTTTCTTTAAAAGAGAAGAAAGGAAGAGAGAAATGCTTTTCTAAACAGAATAATTGCAATTAATAAATGTAGAAGAAATGAGGGAAGTTGAAAATCACCAATAGGCAACCATTGCAATAATAATTGTAGGCAAGCTACACTGATGGATGCTTAAATTAATGTGCAGAAGTTTGGGGAGAAACACAGCATTTGCGTAACTTCCAAGTATTTCCCTTAAGATCTTTATTATTTACAAAAGGAAAAATAGTCACTTTACCATGGAGAAAGCTAGCAGACACTATCTTGCCAAATGATTAAGGTTAACATTATTCCTTGATGTGCCCGTCACTGGAATGGACACATTATTTCTGTGGTATTACTGCCAAAAACTGCACAATGTCTTAAGGTAATTGTGAGATAACACCAGAAGGAAAAAGGAAACCATTGGATGTCAGTCTACAAAATACCTAAGTGATACTCTTCAAAAGTGTGTCAGATCATGAGAAACAACGAGACTGTCGCAGGCCAGACAAAGAAAGGCAAGGAGTTGTCACAGATTGGAAAAGACTAATGAAGCACAACTTAGTGCAGAAAAAGAACATTAAGGGAAAAACTTGTAAAAAATGTAATCATCTATAGTTTCATTAATAATATTATACCCATTTAATTTCTAAGTTTTGATAATCATCCCATGATTATGCAAGATGCTATCATTAGAAGAAGCAAGGTAAAAGAGAGTTGGTAATTTTTTGTATTATTTCTACAACTTTTCTGTAAGCCTATATTTATTTCAAAACAATGTCCTTAGATTAAAAGACTGTAAATGGTTTAGAACAGGGTCTGCTTGGCCAAGCGCAGTGGCTCATGCCTATAATTCCAGCACTTTGGGAGGCCAAGGCGGGTGGATCCCTTGAGGTCAGGAGTTCAAGACCAGCCTGGTCAACATGGTGAAATCCCGTTCCACTAAAAAAATACAAAAAATTAGCCAGGCATAATGGCATGTGCCTGTAATCCCAGCTACTTAGGAGGCTGAGGCAGAAGAATTGCTTGAACATGGGAGGCAGAGGTTGCAGTGAGCCGAGATTGCGCCATTGCACTCTGCACTCCAGCCTGGGTGACAGAGTGAAACTCCATCAAAAAAACAAACAAACAAACAAAAACACACAGTAGAACAGGGTCTGCCATACTGTAAACAGTTAACAAAGTCTCTCAGCTCAACAGCCCAGACTGGACTGCCTGGACAGGCCACACCGAGTGCCTGCATAAACTCCTGGGCTGCACACAACTGTACTTTGCCCTCATCTGACCCTTGTATGACAAACCTCATTCCACCAACATGTAGTCCTCTCCAGATAAGTCCCGGGAAATTTGGGCTCTATTCCTCTGTCCCTAATCATGTAGGGGAATAAAACTAGAAATGCTTATTTCTTGCTTTGTCTGTCCAATGTCTACCTTAAGAGATTGCTTGGCTTGCTCTGAATGTCAGTAGAGAATTCTAGCAAGATTGCATGGAGATAGTCAAGAAGGACTCACACATGGGGGACCATATTTAGCTAATCTTCCAGAGCTCTTGGATGGCATCGCTGCCTCAATAGATAAGAAAAAAATGTTTTCAAAGAGCATTTGACAAGGTTTCACATTGAAGATTTATATCTAAAGCAGACTAAGGGAATGGGAGGTAAAATAGCATATTGTAGCAGAAAACTAATTTAAGAGTAGTAGACAAAAAGCAGTCATAGATGGCAAGCTCAGCTTCCAAGGGGGTAAGAAATCAGATGCTTTCCAGAGCTCTGGGAATAAGACCTACATATTCTGGGACGTGTGCAGGGAAGAAAATATCATTGAATTTGCTGGTGATACTAAAATTGAAGTCTTAGCAAATAATAAGGTGCAATATTATCAGATTGAAAAGGATTTGAATTGTAGGTGATTAAGGCAGAGGATGCCAAATGCAGTTCAGGTATAAAGATATAAACTAATAAGTACAGGATCAAGGAGCCAATTATGCAGAACATATACCCAGAAAAGGATTTGAAGGATATTGTGGGAAAATCTGCAAAACCATCAGCATAGAGCACAACTGCATTAGAAAAAGCAACCTGGATTTACTTGGTTATCTCATCAAAGAGGAAGAAGATGAGAAGAAAGAGTGATACTATACCTTTGTAAGGCATTAACTTGATTCCTATTTTGAATATAGTGTCCACTGCCAGACTAAAAACAGAAAAAAGAGACTAGGCTTGGGGATGGGGGATACAGTAAAGGGAAATATTTAATTGGGAAACTATTTCCATTTTTGTCTCAATGGGAAATAGAGGATTTCACAGCAGAGGTTTTAAAAAGTGGGTGTTCTTGGGAAAATTTTTGAAATGTGAAAAATGGTGAACAAATTATTCTTTAGATGCATGCATTTTCTAACAATAGGCTCAAATATTCTTTGAAGGACTCAACTAAAAGTTTACTCTACTACTGATGTGTTGGTATGTGCATAAAAAAGCAAAATTCAGCCCCAGGGTCAATACAGGGGAACCAGAGCAGAACTATTTAATGCTACATACAAGGAAAAAAAAAAAAAAACCGCCAGGAAAAGCTGAAAAACTAGAAGTGCAAATGAATTGAAGAGACACTTAAACTTATTTTTGGTGAAGAAGGTGATTAAAAATCATTGTTAAAAAAAAGTCACAGGGAAGAGCAAGTGAGAACCAATTTTAAACCAGTTTTGACAAGCAAAGTTTTCCTAATTGCAAAACCTTCACATATAAGCTAGAATGTAGTTATGTAAACAAGCCTTGAAGTTTTCCATTTATTTATATTTGTGTGCATTGCTGATCTTATTCTGACACAGAGAATATGGATCCATTTTAATATAAGTGCAGTGTATGCCAATTTCATGTGGCTCAAGCTAACATTCTGCTTAACATGGTCTACAGGATCAGTGGGTATGAGGCAAGCATGGAGTTCCAGCTGCAGCCATTGGCACACAGAGTAAAGTTAAAGCAGAGGTAATTTCACTGGTCTTTTATGATTTAAAAACAATTTTTATTTAAAATATGCAAAAAAAGTACAGCAAAATATTGAGCCTTGATTACTCTTTGATACTGTTATGTGGTTGCCTCCATTGTCCACTTTGCTTTGCATGATAAAGAATCACAAAAATTTCTTCCTGGAAGAGACCTTAAGGATCACCTAATACAATCCTCTGAAATTACAGATAAGGCAAGTGAGAAACAGAGGGATTAAGAAATTTACCAAAACTTTAAATGGCATTTACAAGGAAGCCCAAAACTAGATTCTTTATTTCTAATTTAGCATTTTAACATTCAAAGTTGTGGTATCCTAAATTTATAAAACCAGTTCACCAGTATTATGTTGTTCTTGCTGCAATTATATTTTATTTAGATCTCTTTTAAATATTTTCATTTTTAAATTTATGTTTTCATTGTTCAGGGATGGAAATCTAGAATTTCTTGCAGCTTGGCAGCATAGGAGCCAATGGGGTAGCAATGCGAAGGTCAAGAAGTACACCTCATCTCCAGGACAGTAAGAGTGATCCCTGACAATGATGCTGGGAGAAGATGTGCCAGTACTTGAGAAGGCACCATCCAGCATGCACAGCCACATGCCACAGGTCACACATCATTGGCAGGAGTGCAGATCACTTTGTATCTAGTAGTAGCTTTACTGGGACCTACTATAACTTGGGCAAGTTAAGTCTTCTTCCTGGATTTTGTTTCTTTTAAATGAGAGAATAAGATTAGATGGGTTACAAAGTTCCAAAGATTTAAGATTCTAGCATATAGTTACAGTGTGGATTAGGTAGAGGGTGACAAGGCAGAGAGAGTGAAGATGACATTGGTGTGTGGCCAAATTTATACTTGGACATTCTTTAGCGGGAACACCTGTTGAAAATCAGCATGCAAATCCTCAATCAATCCAGCACTGCCAGTGTTTTTCATTCTGAAACAGACTGTATTTGGTGAGGCAGGAGGATGAGCATCATATAAAAGAGACGTTTTGCATTTAGGAGCAATGATATATACAAAATAAGTACTATAGCATTAAAATACAATCACACTCATTGTCGAAAGATGTTTACATTATGAGAAAAAATCCATGCTCCTGACATCAACTGAAGGAGCATCTCTCACAAGACCTGGAAAGTGGAAGTATGGAATCTCATGTTACTACAGCAAGTGAATCCTCCTTGTATAGACTAAACTATTTGTAAAATTCCTAATTAGAATAGATTTTTAAAAAATTATTTCTCAAGAGTTTCTTCCTTTGACCTAATGGGTTTACCCTATTGTTTACCTATTAACCGTCAGTCTCCTGCCAAAAAGTCCCTATCTTCAGAGATAAAATATTAATATCAATATATCATATGTAGATTTACGTGATTACTCTCCCAACAGAAGGACTCTGTACCTATAGAAATCTTCATTCATATTATTTAAGTGTTATATATGCCAGGAGAACTTAACATTTACTAATGAATAGCTGTTCCGTTTTTCAGATAACACTGGGTTACATAGTTAAAGCAGGATAAGAGGAATGGAATTTTGCAAATGGCATTTCACTGTTTCATACTTGAGTATGAGCAGCCACAGCCCATGCTTAACTTCGAACTTCACACTGTATTGTAAGGTTGTCTTTGGAGTTGAGACTGCCTGCAGTATCTGTTTTCTGAGTGTGCTTTGAGAGTACAATGACATAATATTGAATTATATTTAATGATATAATTTTTTGTATCAGAAATTTAGACATTTTAGGATATGTCTACCATCAGGCATGGTGACAGTGGGATTTATAACTTTTTCTATAACATTTTGGGAGGCCAATAAAGGATTTTTATAAAATGTTTGATTCTTTTGCTTTACAAACATGATAAGCAAAAATTAAATAAATAATGTAGTAGGGACTGAAAGAAACAACTTTAATTGCACACACCCCTCCACCTCATTTCAGGAGTTCTTAGAAGACAAATCTTTCAGAACTAGCTTCTATTAATGACAGTGTAATTGCTGGTAGGTAGTCTCCTTTACTTTCTTGCTATTTTTTTCTTGTAATTTATTTGTAAGAGGTGATGTCTTGGTATTTCCTGAGGGATTGTTCCTCATTTATGTGTGGCTTGATTTGTATTGCAAACCTTATGTAGAAAAATACTTTTGGTGGATTTAATCAAATAGTATTTAATAACAAGAAAGATAAAAAATATTTTAGATGTATGGTTATAAAGAAATCTTTCTTGTATTTAAATATGGTATTTAATTTTTGGATATTTTTCTGTACCCAAAGAATGGATTCATGGATACTTTATGAAAAAGCAGATACTTATTAAATGCTTAAGTTCCTAAAATTTAATTTTAATTAAATATGATGAATAGACATCCCTAATATTTCAATAATTGTACACAGATGTCTCCTTACTGTATTTTCCTTTGGAACATTAATGTGAAAGAATGAATTTCACAATATTCAATAGTACTTAGTCATTTAATACAAATTAGAACCCTTTTGCCACTGTTAAACTTTAGAAAAATACAAACATCTATGAAATTATTTTTTGTTATATTAAAGATAATGCAGTCTATAATTTTTATTGCTTTACACACTGATGTAATGATTTTCAAGACTATCAGATGTAGGAGCCCATTCAGAACCAGCTTATCAAATCAATGCTAAAATTAACCAGAATGTGGGCTTTAAATGAAGAGTATAAATTGAACTCAGATTTTGTTTTAAAATATGCATTTGGGAATAAAATAGGCACCTAATGATTAATAATATTCAAATTGGTAAGAAATAAAAGCAACAATAAAACTTCCTGCCAGAAACTTTTTACTTATCTAGGCACCCTCATCCATTTCACTCAATATTATTTTTACTAGAAACGACCCTACCAAATATAACTCACAAAAAAATAATAGTTTTGCTTCACTTGCTTCGCCTACAGTGCCAGGGGGATAGATTTAATGATCTTATAGGTCTTTTCAATCTATCTAATATTTGTGAAATGGCAACTGTCAATGTTGAACAAGAAATTGCTGAAATAGCACAACTTTTTGAAATGGATAATATCTCATAGGACAAGAGCCCAGAAATGGAAAGAACAACCATAAACCTCACTGAAATTCATCTCAACAGAGTGCCAACTTTACTCTTCGTGTAATAAAAACAACCAACTTTAAAAATACTATCTGTCAATGACTCAAAATCAGCCATTTTGAAAATCTCAGCACCAGCTATTGCATATGCCGAAGAGTAAGGTGGCTCCTAGTGTATTTCTTTTCCATTTTGACTTTTGCTATTGCCTGACCAGTTGGTTACTAGTTATGTCAGCTTAAGAAGTAGGATCAACTAAGGATGTTAGAGTTTATTAAGTTTAGTGTTGGTTATCACTTAGACACTGCCTATTTATTGTTTAATAAAATTATAAATTTTTGATAACATTAAATAGATCTCTATAGAGAGAAGAAATATCAACTAAACTTCTTTCACATTGTTCTGGTTCACTATGCAATTAAAGCTCTCGCTTTTTTATTTTCCAACGTAGAGCCTGGATTTCCAAAAATTATCAAAATTTGACAATCGACTTTTAAAAATGCTGAGACTGGAGTATAAGGGAAGAGATCCCTGAGAGAAAGAATGCACAGAGCACAGAGAAAGGAGTCCAAGATACTTTTACTGTCCCCCTAGGCATTTGACAGTATTTTGCTCCCAATTCTTCAGGTTTTTTTTCTTTTTATTGATATATAATAATTTACATGTTTGTGGGGTACATTTGAGTGTTACATGCAAAGGATGTGTAATGATAAAGTCAGAGTCATTGGGGTAGTCATCACCTTGAATGTTTATTATTTTTATGTTTGTATCATTTCAAGTCCTCTCTCCTAGTTACTCTGAAATATATACACTATTGTTGCTAAGCATAGTCACGCTAGCCTGCTGTCAAACATTAGAACTTATTTCTTCTATCTAACTGTATGTTTGTATCCATAATCAACTGCTCCTCTTCCCTCCTGTCATCTCCATCCACCCTTCCCAATCTCTGGTATCTATCATTCTATTCTCTATATCCATAAGATGAAGGTTTTAGCTCCCACATGTGTAGTTGACAAATTTTATGTTGCATAAGGTGATAGGCAACGAAATCAAGCAAAAGTCAGTGAAGGAGCTGAATTTGTTCCAATCTTCCAGTGCTGAGGATATGTTAGCTAGAGTTCAGAACTTATCAAAGAAGCCTAGAAATCAGGTCAGGCCTGAAAACAGTGTAGAATCAGAGGTGGAAGAGACCTATAAAATTGTGATTCAGTTGGTTCATTTCTTGATTAGATTAAGATTATCTTCCCCGACTCAGGCAGTGTACCAGAATATAAGGTAAATGTATCATCCAGAGCCACCTCAGTTTTTTTTTTTTTTTTGTATGATATCTGTCATTCAGAAAAAAAAAAAAAAAATTACAGATATGTCAGAGTAAAGAGAAAAAAAAAGTATCCAAAATTCCCAGGAGTTATTTTACATACACGTTACCATAACAGATTATCATGTTAAAAACAATATATGAAAAAAAATATTTCAGTGGAGAACTGAAATCCATAAAAGAATCAGATGAAAACTAGAGATCACAAAACAGCATAATAAAGATAAAAAACTAATAGATGGGTTTGACCACAGGCTGGACACAGCAGAAGAACGGTTTTGTAAATTTGAAAATGTGATAGTAGAAAATATTCAGGCTTAAACAAAGATGAAAAAGGATGGAAAATTTATAAAAAGCATAAGAGACATATTGGAACAGTGAAATAATCTAACATATGTGCAACTAAAGTCTCAGGAGGGCAGGAAAGAGAAAACGTGAAGAAAAGATATTTAAAAGATAACGACAAAAATTAGTTCTAAAACTGATAAAAGACATTAACTCAAAAATTCAAGAGAAAACATGAACACCAAATAGGATAAACACAAACAAACCACCTCTGGATACATTATCATATAATTTCTGAAAAAGAAAGATAAAGCAAAACGTTAAACTCAGCCAGAGGAGAATAAAATGTATTATCTTCAAAGAAGCAACAAGAAATACAGCTAATTTATCATAAAAGTGGTGGAAGCCAGTCTGCAATAGAATGACAATTTTAAAGAGTTCAAGAATAAGTGACAATCTAAAATATCGTACCCTTGAAAAATGATCTTTCAACAGTTCCAGTTAAATATAGACATCTGCAGACAAACACTGACAAATTCATTGCCAGAAGATCTGAATTTGAATAAATAAATAAATAGGGCTTCAGGAAGATGAAAATTTACTCTAGACAAAAACACGAAACTACAGGAATTAATAAAGGAAAAAGAAAAAACTGTGGGTAAAAATAAGTAAATACCGACTGAACAAAAACACAATAGTGTTTCTATGAGACTTAAAATATATATAGATTTCAAATCATGATGCCAGTAACATGAAATGTGGGGATAGAAGGGAAGTAAATATGCATATGAGTCATTTATCAAAACTGACAATATACTAAGCATAAAACCAATCCCCAAATCTTTCAAAGAATAAAAAGTCATTCAGAATATTTCTGATCATAGTAGAATTAATCTTGAAAGTGATAGCAAAAAGTTAATCTAAAAATCCCCAAATGTTGAAGATTAGGAAAACTAGAAATAGCAATTGGCTAAAGTATCAAAGAAGCATTCTCAGTAGATAATAGAAAATATTTTTAATATATAATAATAAAAATAGACATCAAAATTCATAAGATGTAGCTAAACTGGTAGAAGGAAAACTGTAGCTTTAAATGCATTATACTTGAAGAGCTGAAAGACCGGAAATTTGGTAATTTAGATATTGTCTCAAAAAGTCAGAAAAGTACAGCAAAAGAAACCCAAAGAAAATAAAAGGAAGAAAATAAAGACAATCCATAAATTAATGCAGTAGAAAACAAAGAAATGGAGAGAATGAACCACACAACAAATCAGTTACTTTAAGAAACAGTGAAATTGATAAATATTGGCAAGGCTTACCAAGAAAAAGATAAAGTACAGATTCCCAATCACAGAAATGAAAAGAGATGTCACCACAGATTCTTCAGAACGTAAGAAAATATTATGAACAACTTTGTGACAATAAATTTGGAAATTTAAATAAAAGAAAAATTTCCTAGGAAAACAAAGTTTACCAAAATTGACACAAAAATAAAACAAACTAAAAATACTTTAATTAAATTCCTTACTATAAACTTGTACAAAAATAAAATTCCAGGCCTACATGCTTTAATGGTAAATTATTTCAAACAGTTAAGGAAGAAAGAAACCATTCTTACACAAATCCTTTCAGCACATACAAATAAAGGCACCATTTCCCAAATTAAATTATGAGGTCAATGTAATCATAATACCATAACCTGAAAGGGATATCAAAAGAAGTGAAAATTACTTTCCAATTTCACTGATGAACATAGACATAAAAGTCCTAAATAGCATATTAGCAAGTTGAATCTGACAACAGATAAACAGAATACTGTATCATACCCCAGTTGAACTGATCTCAGGAATACAAAGTTGATTCAAGTTTGAAAATCAATCAATGTAATTCACCACAGTAACAAGCTACTACAAAAAATTATATAAGAATTTCATTAAAAGTAGCCAAACAATTCGATAAAATTCAACATTCAATAATTTTGACAAGTCAACTAGAAACAAAAAGAAATATCTTAATCTGATACATGATATCTACAAAATCAAACAAGCAAAAAACTTCTAGCACACACCATGCTTGTGGCCAAAATATTGAATGCTCCATCCCTGATACTGAGAATCAGACAAGGATAATCACTACATCTCTGCTACTTAAAATAAGGTTTGTAGATTGATAACATGGCATCACCTGGAAGCTTCTTAGAAACGCAGAATTTTGGCTGGGCATGGTGGCTCTCACCTGTAATCCCAGCACTTTGGGAGGCTGAAGTGGGTGGATCACTTGAGGTTAGGAGTTCAAGACTAGTCTGGCCAATGGGGCGAAAGCCTGTCTCTACCAAAAATACAAAAAAAAAAAATAGCCAGGAGTGGTGGCGCATGCCTTAAGCCCAGCTACTTGAGAGGCTGAGGTCGGAGAATCGCTTAAACCCAGAAGGTGGAGGTTGCAGTGAGCCAAGACCTCACCACTGCACTCCAGCTTGGCTGACAGAGTGAGACTCTATCTCAAAATAATAATACTAATAATAAATAAATAATAAAATAAAAAATACATACAAATTAAAAAAGGAAAGAAAGAAATGAAGATTTCAGGTCCCACTATAAACTTACTTAATCAGAATTTGGATTTTAAGAAAATTTCCAAGTGTTTTACATTGCAATATGAGCGAGACTTCCTTACACCACTTATATTTATTATTATACAAAATGTCTTAATAATTGTGATAAGACAAGATCGAAAGATAGCATGTACAAAGTCTGGAAAGGAAGAAAATAAGATATCATGATTCAGGGCAAATTGATAATGTATTTTAAAAATCTGAAGACACTACAGATAAACTATTAAAATTAGTAAGTGAATTTAGCAAAGCTGCTAGATGCAAGTTTAATATATAAAAATCAAAACTATTTCTATATGCTAGCAATAAGCAATAAAAATGTTAAATTTAAAAATCACTATTAGGAAAAAACTAAGAAAATGTTCCTGCACTGAAAGCTACAAAATACTATTGAAGGAAATTATAAAAACTTAAATGCAGATATACTATGCCTGTAATGTTGCTAAATAGACTTCCAAATCCATTCCACTTTGCCCTCTTCTTCATGGCTAATGCCACATGTGGTAGGCATCTTCCACTTTCAGCTTCCAGAAAAAAAAAAGTGAAGTTTAGCAAAAGCTGTTTTCTTTTAAACAAATGAAGCTAATAAATTAATTGCAGGTGCAAACCTAGCTGCAAGAATGGTGGGAAGTATTGTCTTTATCTAGTTTGCCATAAATAAGCTTTAACTCTAACCATTAACAAATAGGAAAAGGGAGAAAAGATCTTGGTAGGCAACTAGCAGACTCTATTACAGGTATGTAAATAATATGGTCAGCAGAACCTAACAAATTACTACAGACTAAGATGGGAAATGAGTAGAGCTCATATTGTGGAGATAACAGCCTTACACTAGGCCTATCATTAGCAGAGCTTACGTCTCCCTTTCTCATTCTTCTTCAGTGTGAAAATCTTTACACAATTTAGTGTTAAGTTTTTCTACCAGGCTTCCTGCCTCTTTCCCCAATAACAGTATCTATCATGAATTAAATGATATATGAATGAATTTTGAGATACAGTAGAATTTACTTAATAAAGTGCTAAAGCAAATACCTTTGGGACATAAAATCTTTTATATGACTAACCATTCTAATATAGCTTTTCAAAATGTCAAATTTTTCTGTATTGGTTTTGCTTGTGAACTGTAAGTTGTTTTGTAATGGGGTGCCTTTAACTATATCAACCATTGGGGTCAATAGGGTGCTATTAATAAGTTAACATGGAGAGAAGGTCATTGATCAGAGATTAATGAATGGGTCCATCTATCAGTTAGGATTGAGTTTTATTGATAGTAACAGTGACCTCAAATACTGGTATCTTTAACAAGACAGAGATTTACTTACTTTCACCAAGGGAAGTCTTCACCATATTTCAAGGGTTAATTCTATTCTTAAAATCAAATCATGTTCAGAAGAAGGCCTCTCAAACTCCAGCTATCATATTGTCATTAGAGACAGAAGGGAAAGAGAAGGGATAAATGGCCAAAGTATCCCTTGTGTCCCAGCTGCCTCAACACTCCCAATGAAAGTTTCCTTAAAGTAATGATTTCTCCTTGAACAATGATAGCGTTCAGGACAAGCCACCCCATGATGTGACATTTGACAAAACAGCAGAAGGGTCACTCTCACCCTTCCTCTAGCCTTTTCCCCTGAAGCATGTAATAAAACCTAAGAAAGATTTTCTGACCCTTCCCTGAAGCAGGTCATAAGACCCTCATTCCGGAGGCGACTTCCTGATAGGCAGAGTAAAGGAACATCCTCATCGCTGAAGGCACAGAGTCCCACGGAAGAATCTGAATAAACGGGCCTTGCTGAGTTCTCCCCAATTTATTACCATTAGACCATACTTTCTAAAACCTGCAACTTTTCCACTACTATTCACTTCTTCATCAAACCTAGCACAAACATACCCAAATTTTCTCATTTCTTAGGTCTTCATTGCCTTATTAAGGTTTCCATGTCATGTCAAACTTATATTAAGTAAATTTGTGAGACTTTGTCTTATTACTCTGTCTTTTGTCATAGGGGCCTCAGCCATGAGTATAGAATGGATAGAGGAAAAATTATTTCTCCTCCCCTACAACCACACTTTACAAGGCAGAGAAGAAAAATGTGATTGTATTTTTGGCTGAGTGTGTCCCTGCCCTGGTGTGTAATGAGTCTGTCACTAAGAATAAAAGGAGAATGGGTAGGAATCCAGACATTTATGTGCATTCTGTTCTTGGTCAAAGATTTTTTGCTGTGAAAATCGTGACCGAGATATATGCACAGAGAACAAAATAAGGCAAATTAACACTTAATCACGATTTAGGTTATTGGCCCCCCTATCACTTCTCAGCATTTTGGCCGAGATCAGGTGTAGGTTATTGGCCCCCAAACTATGACATCTAATTTGAGTGACACAGCATTTGGCACGGTAGAAAGCTCCTTTACTTAAACAGCCTCTTGAATGCATCAGAATGAAAGGGGGATGTATTAGTTGGGTCTTCTTAGAAGCAGATTCCAAGATTACTATGTGCAAGATATTTACTGGGAAAAGTCTGTGTAAGGGGGAAAAGGTGGAGGGAACTGGAGGAGGTGCAGAGATCTGAAGGTGTGTTACCGCTGTGAAGAAGGAAGCTTTTCAGGAAGGAGGATTGGAAAGGCAGAGTGTCTGATTCAGGCATAGTCGGAAGAATATTTTGGGTAGGCCAATGGGAGGTTTTTGAGACATAGTTACCTGTCAGAGGAGACCCCTGTGGAAGAGACCCCACATTTTACAGAAACAGGCTTGCCTTAGCATCCCTGCCCTGCTCTCCCAGCCTCCCACTGAGAGCAGCCTTAAGAAGGGTGGGTTTAGTGATAGATTCAGAACACAGCAACTGGTGCTATCTGTTTCCACACCCCCTACAGCAGGAGATCTGAGTGGCACATGTTGATGACCACAGCTTCTATTTTGACTTAAAAGCCTGTTTAACCTACTCCCTTCTCTAGTTGAGATCAAATATTAGTGGGAAGACGATGGAGAAGAGTGAGAGATAAAGAACAGTAGTAAAAACAACCTTATTTTCAAATTCATAGAATGAAAAACAAAGTAAAATATCATCAGGTCTTTTTCAGATGCAGAAAAGACATTCTTTTACCAAGTAACCCCTGGGGAAAATAAGCCTAGACAAAGGGGAGCCCAATCAAGAAACGATTTGGCTGGGTCAGGGAAATCGGACTCGAGCATTCTTCCTGTGTTGTTCAAATGCTGGGAGAGAGTAGAAAGGGGGCTGAGAAAGAAGAAACGCTCAGATCATCTTTCCTTTAGGAGTAGTTCCAAGCTGTGCTACCACTCAAACACAGGAGAAACAAGTTACACCAAAGAGAGTGTATAGAGACACATGTACTACAACTTCTCACTTCCACTTAATTTATTAAGTAATTAGCTTATTTATATTTTTAAATTGGTAATTATGTTAGTCATCTATTGCTGTATAACAAATTGCTCCAAAACATAGCAGCTTAAATAGCAAACATTTATTTTCTCAAGGTCAGGAAACCAGGAGGGATAGTTTGGTTTCCACTCAGGGTTCCTTACTAGATTACGGTCCGGTTATTGACCAGGACTACAATTATTTGAAAGGATTGGAGAAGCTGCTTCCACACTCTTTCTGGCAGCTTCAGTTGACTTCACATGGGCATCTCTATTTGTCTTACACAATATAACATCTGGCTTCCTCCACAGTAAATGATTCAAGAAAGAAAGAGTGCCCAAGGCAGAAGCTATAGGCTGTTCAAAACCTAACACTGGAAATGACAGCCCTTCTTCTGCCATATCTTAATTGATAAAAGTGAATCACTAAGTCCAGTCCACAATTAAGGAGAGGTGAATTAAGGGCCATCTCTTAAGGAAAGTAGTAGCAAAGAGTTTGTAGAAATATTTTAGAACAATACTGGTCATATATTTACATGTTACAACATTGAAAAGATGTCAGCCATCTTGAATACCTTGGAATGGAAGGAGCCCCAGTTCTACCAAGGAGTCCTGGTTCTCTTTCTTGGTGTTATCAGTATTTTATGTGTTCTAGAGAGAGCCTATGAAATTATAAACATTGAGAAAGTCTTAACTCAGTAGAAAACTCTGCCCCAGTGGCTAGAGCCCAGTGTTCTTAGCTTTGGTCAATTCAGATCAGCACTCCTTCCTGTGCAGGATGTGAGGATGCTAACGAGGAATGACCTTCCTTCCCCATTTCTTCTCTTATAAAGTCTTGCCAACTTTAACACACTTAATAATTGTAGTATATGCCTTTTAAAACATTTGTTTAACAAAAGCTATTTAATGGTAGCTGTTTCCCCTTCTTTGGAACCTTCTTTGTAACTTTCTCTCACCATTAGCCAGTGCCTCAGGCAGTTACTAGAAAGAACTAAATTGAGTTGCTTTTGTTATTAGCTGTGGTTTGTGAGTCAGCTTACTGCTTCTAAAACAATTATAGAAGGAAGCTATTATTTTAAATAGAAATTTGAGTATATTTAGGAGAAAATGAACCATGTATTTTCTCCTGGCTGCTCCTCCAATCTCATTTCAAAGATGGAAAGACTAAAAAGATTGCAAAGAAGGAGGGAGAAAGGGATGAATTGAAAGGAAGAGAAAGTGAGAGCTGAAGAAGGAGAGATGTGGAGACAAAAGCTTAAAAGGAGCATGGCAATGCTCAAAGATTGGGGAAATGGCATTGTAAATTTTTAGAACATACAGTTAAATTATTCTATTATCTTGAGATTTCCCAAAATGATGGAATTTGTGCTGACATACTATGCCAATTCATATTAGCTAAAGAGATCAATTCTGAATAGCTTCATCCTTTTCAAGATATGTAATATGTTCTGTGACTATTCCTGGGGAAATGATGCAGGATAATAAAATCATTGTTTGCGTATGTGTGCTTGTCCCCGATATGTCACACATCATTTTGATTCCCAGTTTTTTAAAAAAGAAATCTGAACTGAAGCTAAAATATAAAGCATGTTTTCTTTGACCTAATTCTTATCTAGCAAATAAAAGATTGATTTTTCCCCTTATGGATCTAGTATTTGAACATCGAGGATATGTCCCTTGAGTCAGTAGTTCAGGGAGATTTCATGTAAGTAATGCTTAGAAAGAAATCATAGTTTTGTCGTTATTTTGCTAAAACTATGTTCCAATTTAAGATAACTTGCATCCTTTTTGAAAATAGGTTGAGTATAATTAAACTGGTAAGTAGTTGGTTTAGAATTTTGCAAATTTTAGCAGACAAGCTAAAAAAAATTGTCATCAATGGCATGTTGATGATAGAGTTACGATTACTATCATAGCCTTTCTACCACATTTTTCCTCTGACTCTTTATGGAATAACTTTACAAGTTAAAATATAACCCTATACAGCTAAGCATAATTAAATAGTAGCTACATGGTCAAAATGCAGAGTTAACCAATTATTCTGAGAATCAATGTGAAATGCTCGTCTATTTCTAACATCCATCCCAGATTCATTTTTTCTAAAGCACAATTTTAGTTATAAATACTCCAAGTTCAAAAACTCCCAGTGGCTCACCATGTACTTAGCCTGGCATTCTTGGTGCTTCAGTTTCTGATCTTGACCTATTTCTCCAGCCTCAGTTCTCACAGTTCTGCTTCCCCACTGCCCCCAGCCTCCCACTGTCCAGACAAAGTGCATTTCTGGGGTTCCTGGGTACTGGTTCCCACAAAGAGCAAACATGTTCCACTGACCTGTTTGATCTCACTGTGCTTTCAGTTTGCCTAACCCTGGATACACGATGAAAATGACTTGTAGATGCTTTATTCTTTTGTTTTCTGTTATTCTGTTATGTAAGATTTAAACCTAAACACAGAGGTAAGGACACTAAGGATACTCGTAAGTGGGTATTTGTCTTGATTCTGATGCTAGCTGGTAGAGGGATCTATGCATGATCTCTGTGGATCTAAGCCTGATAACCGTGGTGTCAGCATGCTGAGTGGTACCAAACGCAACTAAAGACTTTTCTTTTCCCAATAGTTGGGTGATAAATGCCCATAGCTACGTAGAGTCCACCTACAGATGATAAGATCACTTCAAGAAGGCTCTTGAGAGCCATCTCAAATTAGAAATTGAAAGTCAATTTTTCAGGTTCATTTTTCCTGTATCACATTGAAATTACTTCTTATTATTTCAGGAGACATTTCAGCTGAAAAGACGCTATAATACTTTTAAGATGATAGGTGTAGCCTATATAAACTGTTATTATAACTTATTTCTCAGGGTGGAATTGGAAAATAACATGACCTACTCTCAGACTACTACTCCCACATTCCATAAATTCTCCTAAGACTCTGCAAACCAGAAAGGACTTTGCCCTTATTCCATTAACCCAGTGATTCCAGGAGGCACAAGTACCAGAAGGTGTTCCTGGGTGCACCCCGGGCTTCAAGGCCCTTTTAAGTTGGGCCTAGACTCCTTATCTTCTGGTCAGAGTTCTCTCCAGTGTCATGAACTTTTACTATTAATGGCAACTACATTCAGTGCTATATTTATATGTGTAGGAAACAAAAGTTACAGGACCGGGGACATAAATTGGTGATAAGTGAAGACTTTTACATCAGTTTTGTTTTGATACCTCTGGGTGTTAATACAGGGTGCTTCCCTTTTGTTCCCCACAGTAACTATCATACCCGATTGAGTTATGGACATGCAGCTGAACACACTTGCATGGCCTGTCTGACCTTAAGGCATTCAAATCAAAGGACACCTTTCTAGAAACTGGCAGTTTTGTTCAGTGAGTCAAATAAAAATGCAGATTTGAACATAATCCTCCTATTAATGGGAATATAAGGAAGGTAGATATTCCAACTAGTGAGTGAGCATCAGAAAATACCAGTCTGAATAAATGTGATAGAAGGTAAGGGTATGAGTATGCAGACACACACACACACACACACACACACACAATTACACACATCATTTGGCTCTTTATTAGAAATTATTAGTACATTAGAGATTGGTAAAAGCAGAGAGAAGAGAAAGCATTGAGGGGTAGATATTGAACTTCCTAATGTGAATATTGAACAAAAGTTGTTTATGTCTTGGCAATGTTATTTACCAAAACTCAGTCAAATTTATCTTAAAAAAATACATTCTGGGAAGGGTGGGGTGAGAATCTCTTCCATAAACTGAAGAAACTGGTAACATTTCATATCCAGGTTGAAAAGGTATGGAACAGAGATGGTGCCAATGGATGGAATGATGACCTGTAAAGTGGACTAATTCAGCAGAAGCAGTCCTTTAGAGACACAGGTGACCTGAAAAAGTAAGCACCAACACCCCACCCCACGTCTGGAAATTCTCATCAACACTTTGAGTACAAACGACCTCTATGAACTGTGAATCCGATGTTTCTATCTTAAGAGGCAGAAAAACCTCAGCCGGCATGTAGGTTAGGCATCCTCTGCAGTAGTGGTTCTCGGTGGGGATGGTACAGTTCACTAGGGAGTATTTTTTAAATTTATGGGGGCATATTATTCATAGCATTGGAGCGTGCTGTGGATGTTTAGTAGGAGGGAGTCAGGATAGTCCTGTATGAAGAATTGTCCTCAGCCTCATAATTTTCAGAAGTCTCACTGGACATTCAAATAGGACCAACCAATATAAAAATTTATATAACTATTTATTACATTAATATTATATATTATGCTTATATAAATATATAGATATATATCTAATTCAAGAACCTAAATCATTTAACATATAAACAGAATGTATTGGAACCCTTTTAAAAACATTACATTTCTAGAATGTGACTATTCTATAAATAGAAGGAAAAATCTCTTTGTTTTAAATGGAGCTTTACTATGACTTGTTTACCATTTCAGAACATCATGTCCCTTGTAAGAGTACCACTTGTGAAATTTGAGTCACTAGTACAATAAGCTGTATCAGTCTTTACAAGGTGCTTCTACCTCTAGCGACCAGCATCTGACTGCCTTATCATGTCTTCTAGTGTCGTATTGCTGTAGCGCAATATTTATTGCACAATAGCTATTGATTATTGCCATTTATAAATATCACCCACCATATTTGCATCATTAAAATTATCCCCAAATATGAAGATACAATATTAATAACATCAGGTTGCTCTCAATTGATAAGATCAACGGAGAAATAGATTTTAATCTCCAAAGTTTAACTGAAATACAGTTATTTAGCACTTATAATTTATTTTTCTACAGCTTCCTGTGCTGATTTTAGAAGTCTTGGAGGGATCCAGTGACAGGTTGTATAGAAAAATCGTACAGGAAAACATTTCCTTAAGCCTGGAAAGATTTGAATACTTATAGATTTTAGAGCTGGAACTGAAACTATTATTAGGGCCTATGGTCTCCTATAAGATCCGGTGAAGAGTTCATCCTGCTTATTGTTGAGATTTTTACTATTCCCTTTTCTGGAAAAGAATTTTTTCCCTTGACTTTGCTCTTATTTTCTTTACATTAATTCCTACTGCCCTTTTCTTTTGCATTTCTTCTCTATCAATCTCTTTAAATATTGATGTTCCAAAAATTCTGCCCCTGGATCTAGCAATCTCACTTCTGGGTATATATTCAAAGGACTTGAAATCACTAAGTTGAAGACATATCTCTGCTCCCATATTTATTGCAGCATTATTTATAATAGCCAAGTTATATAATCAACTTAAGTGTCAGCTAATGGGTGAATGGATAAAGAAAATGTGCTATGTCTACACAACAGATTAATATTCAGCCTTCAAAATGAAGGGAATTCTGTCATTTGAGTCAACATGGATAAGGCTGGAGAAAGTTATGCTAAGTGAAACAAACCAGTCACAGAAAGACAAATACTGCATGATCTCCCCTATATGTATAACATTTTTAAAAAGCAAACTCATAGAAGCAGAGTAGAATGATGGTTAGCAGAGGCTGGGAGGAGGGAAAATGAGGAGATGATGTCTAAAAAGTACAAAGTTGCAGTTAGACATATGGAATAAATAAGCATTTAAGGTGCTGGATATGGTACTTGATTCAATCACCGCACACTATACACATATCTCTCTATATAATAACATCACTTTGTACCTCATAAATATGTACAATTACAATTTATCAATAAAAATTTAATTTAAAAAATTCTGTCCTAGATGTCCTTTTCTTCTTGTACTCTATGCTGTAATGATGATTAGAATTGAGATACATGCTGCTACCACCTACTTTCTACCCATTGTGAAAGTTGCCAAACGTGTATTGTTTTCATTGAACCTGGAAGTAAATTCAAACCCAGCACAGCTTTCAGGCAGGCACTACCAATTTGCTTGAATTGATACACAAGATGAGCATTTAGTTTTTTATTGATGATAGCTGCTGAGGATATAAAAGTCATGTTTTCATCTTGGCTTCAGATTCAGCTACTAATTGAAAATCGTCACCAGGCTTTACAATATGTTTAAAACAATCTTTAACCCTATGCTCTAAATCAAATAACTATGTAAACCAGAAAACTTAAAGTCATTTTTATCCTTCTCTTTCCGTCTTCCCCAATACATAAGTTTATCCCTCTTTTAATTTTATTTTAGAACATGTCTAAAATTTGCTTCGATTCTTCATTCTACTTTATAACCACTGAGTCTGTTTAGACAGCAACATCCTCTCTCATGGACTATTACAAGAGTCCTCCGACAGTATTTTTAACACTTTAATTTCTCCACCCACCACATCCAATCGTACAAACTGTCAACAGGATAGGATAATTTTCATTAATAAAACAATTAAAAACCAAACAATAATAAATATGGTCCGCTTAATATCTTTATTTAAATCTCTGTTGGCAATTGTTGCCTTATCATAAAACGTATTAAATTCCTTCCAATACAGTAACACTGTTTTTCTTTCCTTCTTTTTGTCACATTTCTCCCATGCTCCTAGCCTTATACATTTTCATCTTGATGTTCTATATATACTCGTTTGTCTAGCTGTCACATCCTCTCCACCTGGGGAACTTCCCTTGTTCAGGCCCATGGCCATACTACAGTGCTGATATGTTCCCAAATGCTCTATTTTTACTTGCTATCATTCCTCGTCCTGGGAATCCAGGTTTTTTAAATTTTTTTTTCTTCTTCTTCTTTAAAACTTGCATCACACAATTCATTCCATATGATAAATCCAGTCTTCTTCCTTGGCTCCTTCCCTTGGCTGAGTATGGAGCCAGCCACAAAGCATTCATTTCCATAACCCTTTCTGAGCCCTATAACACATTCAGAGGCTTTCCTTGCAATCATAAGGCTGCTCCTGTCCCTAACTGCATTTGATATGATAATAAAGAAGGTGATTGAGGCAAGAATGACCTCTTAGTTTGTAGCATGGATGATTGAATAAATGGTCGTGGAAACCAACTGAGATAGAGAATATTTGGAGGAAAAGCTAATGAGTCAAATTTGGACATGTCAAGTTCAAAGTGCTGTTGGGATACTCACAGGAGTTATTCAGTAAGTTTTTAGATAAATGGGGATGCAGCTAAGAAGAAAATCTATCTTGAGGATGGGACCGATAATAGGCCTTCAAATCTGCCTATTCATAATGCTACTAACATGATACAGTTCTAAAACACAAATTTAACTAACATCTAAAATTTGTCGATTTCTATGCATGGTTTTCAGGATGAAATCACACACTGTCACTCCAAAGAATCTACCCTGCAGGGATTTGTTATTGTAATAATTCTTCTAAAGTTCAGCTTTCAATAATGACAAATTATCAACTATTTTCCAAGAGATAACAATTATTAAATTCTAGATGAAATATTTTTAAAACAACTATTTGAAGGCACTGGAAATGTGAAAAATAAAGTATGTTATGTATGGTTCCCTACATACAACTCTTCAACGTGCAAACTAATCTGTAGTGGCAGGAACACCAGTGGTTGCCTGAAGAGGGTGGGCAGATAAGTGGGGTAAGGATGAAATACAAAGTGGTACTCAGACATTTTGGGTGTGACAGTTAGTTTCACTATCTTGATTATAGTGATTTCGTGGATATATGCATGTGTCAAAACTTGTCACATGGTACACTTTAAGTATGTGCTATTTATGGTATGTCAATAATACCTTACTAAAGCTGTTTACAAAAATAAAGTTATTGTCCTCATATACCCAGATAATTTGCAAGTCTCTAAGAAAAATATCTCAATAACAAAATATTTCACTAAAGCTGTTTACAAAAAAAGTTATTGTCCTCATATACCCAGATATTTTGCAAGTCAATAAGAAAAATATCTCAATAACAAAAAATTTCACAAGATTGTTACAAATTAACACAAGCATAGTGGCTTCAAACAATGCACATGTATTTCTTACAGTAATGGAGGTCAAAGTCCAAAATCAGTCTCATTGAGCTGAAGTAGAAGTGCTAACAGGGCTGGTTTCTTTCTGAGGATCTGAGGGGATTTCTTACCTTTTTCAGCTTCTTGTGGCCACTTGTCTCCTTGGTTTCTATCTCCCTTTTCCATCTTCAAAGTGTATCCCTCTTCTCTCAGCTTCCATTATCACATCACCTCCTCCTCTAACTCTCACATCTTCCATGTCCCTCTTTTTAGGACCATTGTGATTATGTTAGTCCCAACAAGATCTCAGACCCTTTAATTTGTTCACATCCATAGAATCCCTTTTGCTATAAGTAACACTTGCAAGTTCCAGAGATTGGGTCATGAACATATTTATGGGGCCATTATTCAGGCTGTTATACAAGGGAAGGAAAAAAAACTTGCCAATAGTGGACATGGAAAGTGTTCTTCCTCACTGGTACTCCAATAAATATACATTAAAATTGGATGACATTTGTCCTTTAGCAGATAAATGAAGCTTTAAAAATTATAAAACTTGGTGCTGGCAACATTACAGGAAAACAAGTTATCCTATACACAGAATGAAAGACACCCGAGACAAGTAATCTTTAATATAAATGCTTATATCTTGCTAACAAAATTACAGGTAATCTTAGTTTTCTTCTATATTGAAGGATTTTCAAAATTTATTATTTGAAAAACTGAAAGAGGTATGAAAAGTTTTTCTGAAATGCCATCCCTTCCAATCCACAAATTGATTAAATATAGTCAGTGCTCTCCAGAAAAACAAAATCAATATATTGGAGAGATATAGATATAGATATTATATTAGTCAATTTTCATACTACTGTAAATAATTGCCCAAGACTCTGTAATTTATAAAGGAAAGAGGTTTACTTGGCTTACATTTCAGCATGGCTGAGGAGGCCTCAAGAAACTTACAATCAAGGCAGAAGGTGAATGGGAAGCAAGGCACCTTCTTCACAAGGCAGCAAGAAAAAGAAGTGCCATGTGAGTGGGGAAGGGCCCCTTTTAAAGCCATCAGCTCTCATGAGAACTCATGCACTATCATGAGAACAGCATGGGGGAAACGGCCCCCATGATTCATTACCTGGTCTCTCCCCTGACACATGGGGATTATGGGGATTATGGGGATTACAATTCAAGATGAGATTTGGGTGGGGACACAAAGCCTAACCAAATTAGATATAGATATATAAGAGGGGATTTATAGTGGGAATTGGCTCATGCAATTATGAAGGCAGAGAAGTTCTGCAATATACAACATGCTGTCAACAAGTTGAAGAACCAGGGAAGCTGGTGGTATATTTCAGTCTGAGTCTAAAGGCCTGAGAAGCAGTGGAGTTGATAGTGTATTTTCAGTCTGAAGCTAACAGCCTGAGAAACTGTGGGCTGTTGGTATGAGTGCCAGAGTTCAAAGGCCGGAGAATCTAGAGTTCTGACACCTGAAGACAGAAGGAGATGAATGTCCCAGTGCCAAAAACGATGGAGACAGAGTGATTTCACCCTTCCTCTGCCTTTTTGTTCAATTCTAGCTCTCAATGGATTAGATGATGCCTGCCCACACTGGTGAGGTCAAATCTTCCTTACTCAGTCCAGCGATTCAAATGCCAGTCTCTTCTGAAAATACCTTCATAGGCACATTCAGAAATAATGTTTTATCAGCTATCTCAGTGTCTGTTAACTCAGCCAAGTTGACACCTACAATTAACCATCATACTAGGCCCCTTGAGCATCAGTATTCTATTCTTTGAGACTTAACCAGAATGTATACATAGCTGTCTACTGAAATCTTAAAGTTGATGTTCCAGTTCAGATAATCAGTAAACTTTGTCATTGTTATGGATGTCACACATTTTATGAGAGTTCAAATTATATAACTGTGTATACAGATAAGAATATAGCTCTTCAGAAACATAAACATCCTCCTTTCAAATTTTAAGTTATTTATAAATTATTCTAGTAGTCTTTAAGTATAAAGGAAGAAAACATCTATGATTTCAATTTTTTAAAAGAACTAACTTTTCAGAAAGCAAAAATGAAATCAGACTGTATATTAAAAGTTATCAACATGAGAGTTATAATAAAAAATAAGCCAAATATTTTATGAAGTATTTAGAATTATTAAATGCCTCCTTTAAATATCATCCAGATTTATTTGACTTTGAAAAATGTTCATAGATCTACTAGAGTCATAAGATCTTGGGATGCTGGATAATCTTGTCGTGGCCTCTACACTGGCCTGAAAGGATTTTAGCCCATGTTGGAAGTTTTCTACTACAGAGAACTTTCAAAAATTCATTACATTTTGCCTTTATTCATTTAAATTTCATACAGAGTGAAGGCTACTTTCAGGAAACTTTTCTAAGCAACCCTCTGAAGCATTACATTTCCCAATTTATTAAAGGATAATAAAGGAGATATTTATTTATTCATTCAATAAATATTGAGTATCTCTGCAGCAAAGACTGTACTTAATACTTGAATAAAAGTCACTGCCAGAATAGCTTCAAGCATTACATCTTTGAAACTTTGGTTACTGGATTAGCAGCTACTGTTCTCTACAGTTTATTGTGATGAGGGCAAAGTTTCACAGTAGTAAATCTTAGAGGTTGTAGCCATAACTTTTCTTTCTGTATGTAGCATTGGCACGTCCATAATGATATTTATTACATTTGGCTTAAAGCCATTCAGTGGCTGTTTTTCTGCCCAATTACAAATTCATCATTGTCATTGCTAGTCATCTGGACATGTGTATCTCCCATAATTGTTCCCATTTTATAACATGGCACAACCCAACTCCAAGGATTCAGTCTTATGTGATAGAATTTCTTACGCAAGTTAAAAGTCATGAGCCAGTTAAGTACTGTGTCTTGATTTCCAAAAAGCTGACAGTGTTATTGGTTGAAACGACTGTTTCAACCAATCTGACCTCATTCGTCTTAGCCTCTCAAACCTTTCCCAAAATCAGAAAACTAAACTCCAGAAAGGAAATATGCAATGAGGGTGTTTTATGTTGTAGGTTTTCAGATTGGTTGGAAATCATTTCAGCTCAAATGGAAAGCAATGGTCATTTCAAGGGGAATTCATGTTAAGACATCCATAAACCAAAATCTCAAAGACTGGTTTTGTTTTGTAATCATGATTTGATATGGTTTTTCATCATTGGTTAGAGCAGTTAGAGACAAAACTGATTGTCAGTCCACAATGTCTGTAGATGGAAGCCATATTCTGGGTAGAAAGTAGCTTCACACTGCAGGCATTGAGCACCAACCTTCCTCACTCATTTTACCAAATCTATCTATGGGGATTTAGGTCTCAGGACTCATTGGTTGGAAACTGTGTTATCTAAAGAGATCTGGAAGATAATAATAAGAAAATCTAGATAAATTTTGCCCCCTAGGGCTTTCTATGAAGGGAAAAATTTAGTAGTAATTTCTGGAGTAAGCTAATGCTGTGAGCTTTCTTCCTGGAGATAGCAGTTTAACTCCTTTTCCATCTGCAATACTCTCAGAATGTTGGTCTGATTTCCTTCCCTTGAGTTCTAAGCGTGCATTATCACCATCATTTCTTTCCATTAAAATAAATAATAAAGCCTTTCGGAAGGTGACTATGCCAGGTAAACAACAAGCTCTGAAGCTAAAATATCCTGAAAGGATGTAATTTAATACATTTGCAGTAAAGTCTGACAAATGCTTGTTCTTAAACTTATTAGTTATTATGCAGAAAGTATATAAGATTTGTATAAATTACATGAGTTGCTGTAATTCCAACTAGTTAAATAATTTATTTTAGTTTTCTAAGAGGAGAAGGGAATGCTGGAAAGATATTTTGCTTTGTGGAAGCCTGTCTATACTGAGTCCTCTGAATTCCATATGGAGTTCTCTGAATTCCCAGACACCCTATCCTTGGCAGAACCCAACTGCTGAGACTGACAGTTGCCACCTGAGCGTGATGCATGTTATAAGTAATTCAACCTCAAGAACATGACTGGCTGAGCTTAAGGTAAAATGTGATCCCTTCCCTTTGCTTTGAAAGATTCTTTGGCCATATGGCAGGGCAAAAAGAAACTCAAAGAAGATCTGAAAAGCCCTCAGTGAAAAAGTGCAAGAAAAAGAGGAACCCAAACTTTCTGAGGCAGTGGAGGAGGTTGAACAACATCAACTCTCCTTTTGCCACCTCTTTCAAATACATATCCCAAAATAGGCTAGAGCTTGTGTTATTCTAGGATAATCACAACCGTTCAGTTATCTTTCAGGGATTCATCTTCCCTCTAACTATGATAAGACATAAAGAACAAGGCCCATACACATGACTTTGTTTTTTTCTATGTATTTTGGCTCACCTTAACAATTGACCATACCAGCAGTACCTGTTGCAGCTTAAGGAGATAGTCCTTGCATCTCCCATTTTCTCCCCCAAATCTGAAATTCCACTATTAAGGATTTATTTGAATTAACAAACAGAAATTGCAACAATAATTAAAAAGACATATGTGAATTCATTGAATGACATGATTTCCTTATTATTTGTAGGAGGAAAGAAATATGAAGAACTTTTGCCAACCATAAAATAAGATTACATATACCTACCTAGTATGATGAAAGACAGGATTACATGAGATTATATGTGGAAAATTCCAGACCCTGCTGATATATTGTATATACTCAAAATATAATAGCTGTTTTTGGGGAACTCTTATTAGTTACTAAAAGAGAACTAGAACCAGGAGGTGTAGTTGACTCTTCCTTAGGGTTGTTATTTAGTGTTCAGATATTTTTAAGTTTCAAATTTATAGTGTTTAACTTAAAATTATTAATGGCTATTTGTTTATAGACAGCTTCTTTTTTTCTGGGTGACTTGTTTGGTCAGAAATAAAAAGAGGGCATTCAACAAGGATGAGATGGTAGTCTAGGGTTGAGAAATCAGGTGAATCTTCATAGACAAAGCAGGCAAAGGAAAATCCTTATTCATTCATCAACAGGGGAAATATCAGACAATGTTTGATGATTTGAGAGTTATTCCACCCTTAAGAGTCAAACAAGCCTTGAGCCCCATGCTGAGCTCAGAGGCAATGAAGACTCAAGTACAGGGGGCCATGGGGTTTGAGGTTTCAGGAAAACCAAAAGGTAATATGGAAGGGATCTCTGATCTTCTGGCAGAGGTTGTTTATCTCTTTCCAGATTTTATGATCTCTTTTGCATACCTGATCCTCCCACATGTCAGTGGTAGAGTTTGAAGAGAGGGTGGCCAGAGGGCCACTCTGATTTTGGCAGAGCAGAAATAGAGGGAATAGAATTATGAGGAGGACCTTGCATTGATACAGATGTGTTAGCATTTACCACTTCTCAAACATATCAGATAATTTGGGAAATTGAACTGTATTTCTCACTACTTAATAATTCAAGAAGTGGTTACTCAAGGCACCAGGAGGACTGAATCCTTTACATGTTATGTTAACATCATCACAGCAGCTCATGTTATCATGAGAACTAGACAAAATAAGAAACCTTATTTAGCATCTTTAATTTTCCTTGTGAATCATTTGTGATAGGAGAATAAAATCAGGTCACCTGAAGAAAATGATTTAATCCTAAAAAAGAGCCACTTAACAGTCATATATTATCACCATTCAATAGAAATTAATAAAGTGTTAGTGTTTACAGAATTTCTCTCAGTCTATGCAAATGGAAGTGGGATTCATTTTTATTGGAATTTGCATTGTATTAGAATTTTCATCCACATCTGAAAAGTACCATCAGTAGAAAAGTGTGTGTGTGTATGTGTGTATATATAAATATATATAATGAGAGAGAGAGGGAGAGAATATCCCTGGACTTCCCATTCCCAGTTTGTGTATCAGCAAGTGCATATAACTTAATTATCAATTCTGGCTTGCTTGTGGCCCATGTCTTTATGACTATAGAACATCAACACTCCTATTAAATTCACACTAGTTATTTCTGGGAGGAGCCAGGATATGTTACATGAATTGCCTCCTTTCATTTTGATGCTCTCAGTGAAGTCCACTGACTGGAAGTCATTTGGGAAGTACAACCATGCTGGCTCTGTGGTCCCTGGTCTCCCCAGCCTGCTGCTGTCTTGGGAGGGCCCCTTACAGATTCTCCACATGATGCTATTGAATTCTAGGGAGAAAATGGAGAGAATCCTCATTCCCACTTCTAGGACTTCACTAATCACTGGGGCACAAAAACTGTTTTGCTTGTGTCCTAAATCTCACAAGATTCCTTATTCAAGCAGCTGTTTTATCATCTGTTTTCAGACAGCTCTTTTTGCTTTATATAGGGACTTCGAGACAGTTTTACTGGCTGGATGGAAGCCATTTTCCCAATTAAAAGTGTGTCTACTTTTTCAAATCTTCCTAAATCTGTCCCAGGTATCAGGTACTAACAGTTTCCTTTTCCATTATCCCTAAGTATTATAACTGAGGCAATCTTGATTTAGGCTCAGCTTAGCTACCCCACTACATTCACACCCATTCCTTGTGAATTCATATTAAATGAGCTTTCAGGTGTTATGAATACTAACTGCAGAGTCCCACAGGGAATTCATTGCACAAGATATCAGGCAAATAACAGGTTTTCACTTCACCTAATTAGAAAGTTGCTGTATGATAAAAGACTGACTATTTTATATCTCTGGACTTCAGTTTTCTTATGTATAAAATGAAAGATTTGGTCTCAATCTGTGGTTTTTAAACTATTTGGTGATCAGAGATCATTTTCAGAATCTAATGATGATATTGAATCTCATTTTGAAAAATCCAAATATATATGCTATGAACTGTATTAGTCCGTTTTCATGCTTCTATGAAGAACTGCCTGAGACTGAGTAATTCATAAAGGAAAGGGTTTTAATTGACTTACAGTTCAGCATGGTTGGGGATGCCTCAAGAAACTTACAATCATGGCAGAAGGTGAAGGGAAATCAAGGCACGTTCTTCACGTGCAGAAAGGAGGAGTGCCAAGTGAAGGGGAAAAAGCCCTCTATAAAACTATCAGATCTTGTAAGAACTCATTCACTATCTTGAGAACACCATTGAGGAAACCTCCCTCAAGAGCCACTTACCTTCACCTGATCTTTTCCTCGACATATGGGGATTATAGGAATTACGGGAATTATAATTCAAGATGAGATTTGGGTGGGAACACAAAGTCTAACCATATCATTCCACTCCTAGCCTCTCCCAAATCTCATGTCCCTTTCACATTTCAAAACCAATCATGCCTTCCCAACAGTCTTCCAGTCTTAATTCATTCCAGCATTAACCCAGAAGTTCAAGTCCAATGTCTCATCTGAGACAAGGCAAGTTTCTTCTGCCTATAAGCCAGTAAAATCAAGAGCAAATTAATTACTTCCTAGATAAAATGGGAGTACAGGCATTGAGTAAATACACCCATTCCAAATGGAATAAATTGTCCAAAACAAAGGAGTATAGGCCCCATGCAAGTCTGAAATGCAGTGGGGCAATCAAATCTTAAGGCTCTGAAATTATCTTCTTTGACTTCATGTCTCATATTCAGGTCATACTGATGCAAGAGGTGGGTTCCCATGGTCTTAAGCAGCTCCACCCCTGTGCCTTCGTAGGGAAGAGTCCCCATACCCCCCTAGCTGCTTTCATGGGCTGGTATTGACTTTTCCAGGTGTATGACTTTTCCAGGTGCATGATGCAAGCTGTCAGTGGATCTACCATTATGGTGTCTGGAGGATGGTGGTTCTCTTCTCACAGCTCCAGTAGGCTGTGACCCAGTGTGGACTCTGTATGGGAGATCTAACCCCATATTTCTCCCTCTGCACTGCCCTAGCAGTGGTTCTCCATGAGGGCTCCATCTTTGCAGCAAACTTCTGCCTGGACATCCAGTCATTTCTGTACATCCTCTGAAATTTAAGTGGAGGTTCCCAAACCTCAATTGACTTCTGCACACCCACAGGCCCAACACTACATGTAAGCCACCAAGGCTTGGGGCTTGCACCCTCTGAAGCAATTGTCTGAGCACTATTTTGGCCCCTTAGCCACAGCTGGGATGCAGGATATCAAGTCCCAAGACTGGATAAAGCAGCAAGGCCCTAGACCTAGCCCAGGAAACCATTTTTTTCTCCTAGGCCTCTGAGGCTATGATAGGAGAGGCTGCTGTGAAAACCTCTGACATACCCTGGAGACATTTTCTTCATTGTCTTGGAGATGAATATTTGGCTCCTCATTACTAATGTAAATTTCTACAGCAGGCTTGAATTTCTCCTCAGAAAATGGGTTTTTCTTTTCTGTCACATTTTCATACTGTGAATTTCCCAAACTTTAATGCTCTGCTTCCCTTTTAAACATAAGTTCCAATTCCAAACCACCTCTTTGTGAATGCATGCATAAAACTGAATGCTTTTAAGAGCACCCGAGTAATGTCTTGAATGTTTTGCTGCTTCGAAATTTTTTCCACCAGATACTCTAAATCATCTCTCTCAAGTTCAAAGTTCCACAGACTTCTAGGGCAGGGACAAAATGCCACCAGTCTCTTTGCTAAAGTATAACAAAAGTCATCTTTATTCCAGTTCCTAACAAGTTCCTCATCTCCATCCGAGACCACTTCAGTCTCGACATTATTGACCATATCACTACCAGCATTTTGGTCAAAACCATTCAACAAGTCTCTAGGAAGTTCCAAATTTTCCTGTATCTTTCTATCTTCATGTGACCCCTCCAAACTGGCTCAACCTCTGTCTGTTACCCAGTTCCAAAGTCACTTCCCATTTTTTGGTATCTTTACAGCAGCATCCCACTCTCTGTGCTACCAATTTACTGTATTGCTCTGTTTTCACACTGCTATAGAGAACTGCCTGAGACTGGGTAATTTAAAAAGGAAGAAGATTTAATTTACTGACAGTTCAGCATGGCTGGGAGGTCTCAGAAAACTTACAATCATAGAGGAAAGCGAAGGTGAAGCAAGGCACCTTCTTCACAGGATGGCAGGAAGGAGAAGTGCTGAGTGAAGAGGGAAGAGCTGTAACCTCCCAATGGGTTCGCCTCACCCACTGCCTAGATGGAGCAGAATTATCAAGACAAAGGAATTGCAATGGGGAAAGAGTAATTCACGCAGAACCACCTTTGCAGGAGACCAAAGTTTTATTATTACTAAAATTAGTCTCCCTGAGCACTTGGGGATCAGAGTTTTTAAAGCTAATTTGTAGGGTGGGGGCTTGGAAGGTGTGGAGTGCTGATTGGTCAAGTTGGAGATGGAATCATACAGGGTTGAAGTGAATGTTTCTTGCTATCTTCTGTTCCTGGATGGGATGGCAAAACTGGTTGAGCCAGATTACCAGTCTGGGTTGTGTCAGCTGATCCATCAAGTGAAAGGTCTGCGAAATATCTTAAGCACTGATCCTCAGTTTTACAGTAGTGATGTTATCTCCAGGTGCAATTTGAGAAGGTTCAGACTCTTGGAGCCAGAGGCTGCATGACACCTAAACTGTAATTTCTAATCTCGTAGCTAGTTTGTTAGTCCTGCAAAGGCAGACTGGTCCCCAGGCAAAAAGGGTGTCTTTTTGCAAAAGAGGTGTTATCAATTTTGTTTCAGAGTCAATCCATAAACTGGATTCTTTCCTAAAGCTAGTTTGACCTATGCCCAGGAATGAACATGGACAGCTTAAAAGTTAGAAGCAAGATAGAGTCAATTAGGTCTGATTACCTTCACTGTCATAATTTCCTCAGTTATAATTTCACAAAGCCAGTTTCAGAGTCCCTTATAAAACCATCAACTCGTGTGAGAACTCACCCACTATCATGAGAACCTCATCATTTATCTCCACCTGGTCTCTCCCTTGACACATGAGGATTATAATTCAAGATGAGATTTGGGTGGGGACACAAAGCCTAACAATATCATGGACTAAACAGTGTTCCACCAAAAATGTATATGTTGAAGCCCTCAGCCCAATGTTACTGCAATTGGAAATAGGGCTTTTAAAGAGTTAATTAAGGATAAATGAGGTCTTAAAGGTGGGTTCCCAATCCAATAGGGCAGGGGTCCTTAGAAGAAGAAGAATAGACACTAGGGGTATACACAGAGAAAAGTCCATGTGTGAACACAGTGAGAAGGTGGCCATCTGCAAACCAAGATGAGTAGCCTCAGGAGACACCAACCCTACAGGAATTTGATCTTAGACTTCCAGCCTCCAGAACTGTGAGAAAAATAAATTTCTGTTGTTTACGTCCCCTAGTATATGGAATTTTGTTATGGAAGCTCTAGCAGAATAATACAAAACACATAGAAAAAAATATTTGCAAGCAATTTTTGTTTGCTCATGGACTTCGTGAGATCCAGCCTTAAAGGTCAGGACCTTCAAGATTATACATCTTCTAAAAAAAGGATATCTTTTTTTTTTTCCTAAAAAGTACTGACTATATGAATAGTAGCTGGAAATATTTGAAATCTTATTTCATATATGTTCTTTGAAAATATTGTGAGTGGGATAAGATCATTAAAAAGGTGTATTTGTTTTAAGCAAGAAGGCTCAAAAGAAAATGAACCATCAAAAGTTGAGTACACAAGAAATATACAAAACATTGTTTAGAAATGTGCCTAGAGACATTTAAGCTAGTTTTTGTATCTTTATATGTGTATATATATGAGAAACATATATGTGAAATATATATGTGATATATAGAAATATATATGAAATATGTAAATAAACATAAAGACCTATGGAAAATATCTTTCTCAGAATAAATTATAAATTTTCTTCCTCTTTAGGTTATTTAAATTTGAAATTGTGTATGCTATGAAAAGACGTTTAAAGAATAAAGTTAATGCTTGGGAATAATTAAATCACAATGGTTATATTTTGTGTTTTGAAGGAATTACAAATCCTGGAGTATTTCACACAGAAAAATGTGGGGCTAGTAAATGAAGTGGTTCCAGGTATGTGAGAAAGCTTACAACCAACCAGCACATTTTTGTATAAGCCAAGTATCAATTTACCATGATAACAACAATGACACCTGTGCAAGGTCTTTTGGTGTCCTGAACAATCATCACAAAAAACCCTTCAGTATAGTCTGCTTTAAGAGACATATTGCAGTTATAAGATTAGTGATAGTCATTAGGCCTACTCCCATCTCACCCAGGTGACACTGTGTCACCTTATGATGCAACCTGGCCTGGGGATTTCCAACTCTGGTCCAGGAGACAAAGCCACCTCAGCACAGTTGCAACAACTTTCATAAACCTTAAACAAAACGTACCTTTACAAAAGCATTTAACTCCCTTTATAAAAGAAACACTTTGTAACTGACTCAGACTGAATACAGCTGTAAGAAAGGGGGAAGGATCCCCCAAGTTCTGAAAATGATCTCTGAATGGAGAGCTCCCAATCGGCTGGTTATCTGTCTCCCCAGCTGTGTCTGGTCCATGGCACTGGCCTGCTCCACTGCCCATCTGGTAAGAGCACTACTAGAACACTGCTTGAGCATCGGAAGGAGCCCAAGACTCATCTTTGAAGTAAATCAGACAAGGTGAAATGTCACCCCTGGGGAATAAAAACCACCCAAATTCCTGAACATGACACTTGGCTTTCAACTGGTTAGGAAGATTCTTTAATTGATATTTCCCGGCTGCATTCTCAGTACCAGTTTGCATCCCCATTTACCAATCCCAACAACCACCCCTTCTCTTTTTTATTTTTTTACTTTTTGGTAATCAGTGTGATTCCAGAAAAGGTGTCTCTATTCCTGCTTTAGGTGGAGCATGTGATCTATGCTAAACCAAACAGAGTATTCTGGAGGAAGTGATTTCTCTAGTAGTGGGCATAAGGTTTCAGGCGCATGCATGTGAAAGAACCTCAGCACTTTGTTGGGTGCCCTAAAACAAAATCATGTCCTTGCTGAAAATGAATAAAGAGGCATGCACCCTAATGAGATGAAGAGAACCAGATAGAAAGAAGCCCATGCAATAAACACATTGGAGAGATGGGAAGAAACTTAGACCTTGAAGTTTTTTGATCAATCCATTCTTAAAGTCAGCCTGATTTCTGGACTTTTGTGTACATGAGCCAAAAAACAAAACAAAATAAAAACAAATTTCTACTTTGTTTTATTTGATTTGAGTCAGAATTCCTCTTATTTACCATCAGAACATCCTAATTGATGGCTACTCTTAAATATCCTTACATTTATGTATTTGTATAAAGTTTTTCTTTCCTCCCAGGGTTTTATTCTACAAGTAATCAAAGACCCATTTAATAGTTTAGTGGGTGTCTACAATATTCTCCCATCCTCAATTCAACTTAGATATTATTTGTTCAACCTAATACTCACTCAGCCAACCATGATCTGTCATAGTGTCAACAATGTGCAAGGCCTGATCATTAGACACCTTGGAGAAATTAGAGTTATACATATAATGTGGTTCTTGCTTTCTAAAAGCACCTGCCCTAGAATATGAGGACAGGAAAAACACATATGCAGATAGTTCTTGCCTTCTTTTCTTCCTTTTTCTTAAATGCTTTCTTTTTTTCTGCTAGAATATATACTGGAAAGTGGATTATCATAGAATCCCTTCTTATAGAAAGTAATTAAGAAGGAGTCTAGTATATTGCCTAAGAATGCACATGATGCCTGGGTTTGGATCTAGGCTCTGCTACTTGCTAAGTTCCAGTTTCCTTATCTGTAAAATGACATATACCTTGCACAATTATCTTGAATACAAAATGAGAAAAACATGGCTCACAGTAAGCATTGGACAATAGTAACCATTATAAACTTGGAAAACCCTCATTTTATAAGAAAGAATTTGAGGCCCTTGGTAGCAGTTAATGCCAAACCTAGGTCTTAAGACGATGCTTCTTTTACCATCATCATTGGCTATCCATTTTGAAATCTTCTGCCATGTATCTTCTCTTACATAACAGCTATGAGCAATAATTTCTCAATATCTCATAAGAACATAGATACAACAACCATAAACTCTCTGATTATTTTGAAAGGAGTAAAATAATTCTTCAAGTTTGCCCATGCCAGGTTGTGAGAACCACAGACTAGTTGGGTCTATGGTAAAATGTGGGTATAGCACTCAATCACAAATGCAAAGTTAAGTGATTTTTATAATATTGAATGGAGGAGTCGAGGTCACAACTGAAGGTTAGGGCCAAACAGATCAACACATGAAATATTCAAGGTCAAGGATGAGGTTAGGAGTAGGACCTGGAGGTTCATGCAGGGCAGGAAAGTGGAACAAGGAGGAGTCTAAGCATACAGGCAATGACAAAAGTTTATGCTTCAGTCCAAGAATGTGGAAATAATTAAGAGATAGAGACTAAACCAGGAGACTGAAAATTTGTCTTAACAGCATAAGCTAATGATTGCATTAAAAACACCCTATGACACCATACATTTTGATTGCAAATTACTAATCACTAATTAGAGCAAACTTGTATTTGCTCTGTATAAGTCAATCTGTAAAAATGTTCATTTTTTGGAAGTGATAATGAGGAATCTCAGGAGTTTTCTTATATCAGACATTGCTGTAATGTAACAGATTCTTTACTAAAACCAAAACCTATTTGGTTGAAACTGTTGTTTCTAAACCTATCTTAAAAGGAGAAAACATTGCTCAAAATGCTAATTTTTCATTCATTCCAGGCTTTCCTTCTCACTCCAAATCTCTAAAAACATCAGCAATCCATTGCAAAGTAAATAGCTTTCTAAACCAAAAATATTCTTACATGATATATATCACAAAGCCAGTGGCATTCCCCCAACCTTCATTAATTTTGGGTTCTAAGAAAAATGAGAGTGTGCTGATCAAAAAATAAAAGCACATTTGTTTCTGCTGGAATTCTTTTAAGATGTCTCCAAATTATGGCTTGCTCACACACACCACAAGAGAATGTGTGGCTGAAAGCCCATATACAGCACTATCCAAAACCAAGAACATTGCTCAAAGGGAGACTTCGAGAATGTTTTTAATTACCATGTGCCTCATCACAGCCTTCCCACTTATACTCTGGGTAAGCTGCCAGTTTATACTTGTGGTTTAGCCACTGCTGCCTGTCCCTGATGCAGGTAGACTTTTAATGGTCTTCAGGTAAAGATAATTGGCTATTTGCATGCTTCCAAATGTATCAGTTAAAAAGGTACTTGAAGAAATAAACCCACTGTATCTTCCAGTGAATATATTATGGATGCAGATTAACTGTCATGTAGACCTGCACATTAATGAAACCTGGAATGCCTTGACCTGTGAATATGCCTAGTGAATATACTATTACCTCAAAGTCTCTGATTAAAAAAAAAAAGTTAGGTAGGCCTAATTCAGCTGACTAGCAGTCTGAAAAGTTAGAAAAGAGGTAAACGTGAGTCTCACGCCTATATTTCCTTACAATCAAGAGTGAGAACTTCCAATAAGCTCTGGGCAGTGATTTAGAAGAGGGGGGGTGGGTCATAAGAGAATTGAATTAGCTCTCCCTACATATTGATTAACAGCTTTTAAACCCATCAGTCATACTTTAATTTCTGTGTGTGGTGTGTTTAACGTGAGCTCCCAATCCACCTGATTGGATTACCTCACCACCCATGAAAGAATCAGCAGCCAGTGGTTAAAATTGTAATTAGAATCAGGCAGTAATTTGTGCTGGGAGGGTTTCGGGTGGTGATGGGGGCAACCCTCTTGCCCCTTCTGTTTAAATTTTTCAGCATAGATGATGAAAAATAATTATATTTCAGCAATTACCTCTGAGATAGTAGAAAGTGTACATGTAAAGGGATAATCAAAGATTTTAGATATTGTAACTCTATTTCTTCCTTTTCCACAAAGTAGTCAGTAAAATACAGAAGGTAAGTTTATTATTTACAGTCTCTAATTTCAGTGGAATTGGAGAATGGTCCAAGGTAAGCCTTATTTTAAACACCCAATATATTCTCCATCATATTTATTTTCCCTGGGCCAATAGTTTTTGAGAAAGAAAAAAAAGAGCAGTATCCACACAAGAACATAAACATAATTAAAAATGCCTATTTAAAAAAATTAAAATTTATTTTCTTTTTTTCTATGACATTTGAAATAGGTATTTTTAATGGAGATTTTATAACTACAATATTTTTGGTTGGTTTTATTGTAATATTTCCCCCTAGGCAAGGGGACTGCCACAATCTTTGTTGAAAACATTTTATGTGTAGCTTTGGTTCCAAAAGAAGGACATCTTAAAAAAACTTTAATGATTTTGAATTAACTATTCTTTTATGAAATATTAATTTAGTATTTAAAAACAAAGAAGTGAATTAAATCCAAATGTGTGATAGAAAATTTCAGTGTTAGCATGAAATAAAATTGGAAAACAATACAACTGAATGGAGTAGAGGGACTTAGTAATTTAACAAGAGGTGGCATCATTTGAATTAATTGTACAAAATTCACACATGGACGTGTTGAAATAGGGGGAAGTTACACATCTTTCCCTTCACAACATTGAACAATATCACTACATCCATGTCAGTGCCTGTACACATGTGCGAGCACAGACAAGCAGATTAAAACCAGAGCTAAACAAAAAAACATGCATGATGATCATGGACTGCCCTTGGCCATAAATCTCTAAGCAGATATTTGATTCATAAATTATTTTATACCCTGCCTCTTAACCAACATGAATCTCACGTCCATTTGAGCAGGCTTTGGTGCTGAGTCTTCCCTCTCTTCTTACTTCTGCAATGTATCTCATCACTGCATCCCATACTCACTCTTATTTCTAGCCATTGCTAAAAATGATTGCCCTTGGACTTCCTTTTCCCACCTCTTTGCTCCTCTGTATGGGGTGTCTATTTCTAAAGATCTAGTTCCTTTATTTCTTCATTTTCTGCCCATATTAATACCTTGATTCTTTAACTCCTTGTGTAATGATTAATACCTATCTGGTATAATAGAAAGAGCCCTTGCTTAAACTTTCGTGTTTGTCAGTTACTAACATAAACCTCTTAATATCTCTGGGCCTCAGGTCCCTGATACGTAAAATGAGGAGGAACTTGAGGGGACCTTCAAGCTCTGAACCTTGTACAATCCCTTCTGTACAAATAGCTTAACATTTTCATAATGTTGTCTGGCTCAGCAGCAGTTTCACGTATGGATGCTCTGTCTCTCTAATTAGATGATAAGATTTCCAGGAGCATTCACTGGAACTTTTTTTTCTGTTGTACCCTATAGCTGCTAGCACAGTTCTAAGTATATTATAGATATTCAATAAATGTTCATTGATTTGTTTACCGAAGTCCTTTGGGTGGATTTTCATTTCATATCATTACTACCAACAATATTGTTAGTGTAGAAGTGGATACATCAAGCAGTTATTCAGAAAATTAATAGATAAAAAGAAAATAGAAACAAAACAACAAAGTTAACTCTACATTTTCTGTGTGTTCCTTGATAATTATCTATTTTGGTAATTTGCTCTGTGATCCTTGATGATTGATACCAATAACTTAAAGTGCAATTGGGGGAAAAAACTGTGGGAATAAACCTGAAGATTTCTTTGAAGAAATGATTCTTAATTTGTCAGTGGAGGGGGTGGGGAGGTGGAGAAATAGGACACTTAGAGAACCTGATGAGTGCTATGAGCTTTCTCCAAGAGGGTTCACAGATTTCTTACAACTTGTTAAATAAACAGTGTTTTTCTAAAGCCCATACATGGGACCCACGTTTCATTTTTAATGGCTTTATTTATAGGAGTTGGGTCGAAGAGTACAGTCATAGCTATTCCTGCCAGAGCCCTGTGAAATGATTTCTTTAGCATGTCTAATTGTACCAGAGGTAGGCATGTCATTGAAATCTAAGACTTAGCTTAAACAAAGAAACAAAGGCACTTGAATGCCTTCCCTGGGATTTCGAAATTGAAACAAAATTTTACTTCAAGTCAGTTGGTGGTGTATTCTAGATACAGAAGGCCAGCTGGTCTTGGAAAATGGAGTGGATGATTTGGGACCATGCATAAACTAATGAAGAAGTAGAGGAAGGTGTTTGGTGGCAAGATTGGAGAATAGAGAAATACAGAAAAAAAATCATGAATAACATATGCATAAAAGCAAAACCAAGGGCTCACATAGCCATTAAGTAAAAGAGAGTATGGTCTGGGTTTCTGACACCTTTCCTATGTGCACGAGACCCACTTGTGCTGCATTTGCCGTTCGTGGTGACTGTGCAAACTCTGAGTCTTTGATAGCCTCTTCCCGTCTCTCACCCCTGTCACTCCAACACACATACACACAAACATAGTCACCATTTTCTGGAACTAATTTGAAATTGGTCTGTTTCCCTTTGACTAGAATAAATTATAATCATATGTTTTCCACCACACACTATTTATGTAAAGTAGAAAAAAGTGACTCTCAAGGTGAAAATGCTTATGATGTAGTTATTTTTTACAAGATACTTAGATGATGAAGGTTCTATGTGACTTTAAAGCTTTTTGTAATCCTAAAGTTTTAATATTTAGATTATTATTCTCCATAAATTAAAACTTGTAATTTTCATGGAAATAAAGAAGAAAATAAATAGCTAAAAGTGTATGTTTGGCAAAGCATAACATACAAATAAACTTTACATGCTTTAAAAATAAATTGCTGAGTTTTTAAAAGACCTTCCAAACAAGCAATTGCAGATATAAAGAAGCAACATAATTTTTTAGCAAACCCATTTTATCAAATAAAACATTATGTAGTAGCAACGATTATGTTTTCTATTTAAAAAGATACAATCTTCAATGGGAAATATTTTATGACATTTGCAGGCTTTAGCTTTTTAATTATTGTTCATATTTCCTGCTTATAATATCTTTACTTTGTTAACATATTTTCAGCTACTTGGTAGTGTTTGAAGTTCTATTCCTGCAAGTCTCATGTAGTCTTGTGCTTAACTAATTCAATGGTACATATTACTGTGGTACGTAGTGAATAAAAACCTGTTAACTTCTAAATTTTTTTTTTTAATAGACTATTCCAGTGTTTTACCAAGGATTTTACACTAGGAAGCATTCTTGAAGAATGATACATTATACAGTAATTTTAAAAATTGATTCATTTTTGTTTGAGGAGCTCTATTAAATGGATCGCATGTAAAGTCAACTTGGTTTTGTGAATACTTCTGAATACTTGTTATCAAATGCTTTGGCTTCTCTTTCATTCTAGTTGGTGACATCATCTTTCCTTGCTTTGTTTGTTTGTTTTTGACAAGAGTATGATTAAGTTTTCTTTTTCAGGTAATCCACAGATGTTTTGGGTTGCTGTGGGAAACATCATCAAACATACAATGAAGGAGAGGGGATGCCATTTAAGCTTGTCCAACTTGCCTCATTTTGTTGTTGTTTTATTTTGTTTTGTTTCGTTTTGGGCTTTTAAAAGCAGCCTGAAGCCATGGTTTTTAGTTTCTGTCTCTAGTGATAAGCAGAAAAGAGAGATGAAGAAGGGGTTTTACTGGTCCAACCAGAAACAGAAGCTAAGATCCCATGACTGTGTACTCTTCCCTGAACACCCCTGCTTGGAACAAGAGCTGCACATGGGTAGTAACTACAGCTCATGCACTCGCTAGACCTCCAGCAGAAAAGAAAATGTCTGGGTTTGCCACAAAGGGGGCACAATCTACCAACCCATGGGTTTTGTCACTCTTTTAAGAGGATTACTTTACTCCCCTCTTGCAAGTATGCTTTCTGCAAATTTCTGATCCTGGGAAAATAAATGTATCTAAAACTGAAAATATGCCTAATTCCTAATGCTGGTAAGTATTTTGAGGTGTCTGAATAAAATAAATCTTGTTTTATCAGATTATTTTAACAATCTGACTTTTATTGTAAGAATGTTATTAATGTGCACAAGCCAACATTGACTCATCTAATTTTCAAATAATCAATTGTTGATTAAAATAGGTAATTTTTTCTTAATATTTAGAAAGAGAAAATAATGAGAAGGCATACAGTTTCTGTTTTTGACATAATTCCACCATGAACTTTGCTGTGTGTCTGCGGCAAGTCATTGGTGTTCATTATACCTCAGCATTCCTACGAAAAACAGGAATTTTCATACCCTATCTACTTTGTAGGAGGGTTGGAATAATCACAAGAGATAATAGAAAAAAATGTTACAAATGGAAGGAATCTTAATGATCATCCTAAGATCATTTATTTTGACAGTAAGATAACTGAAGCCCAGAGGCGTTAAGTAAATAACTGTTTCCTTTTCTCTCCATATATATGCTTCTCCTAGAATTGTCACCGAGAAGTGCAAGAATCCTTGGTTCTTAGTCTTACTTGGAGTAAGAATTCTGATAAGTAACAGATTTAGGCAAAAAAGAGAATTTGTGGAAGGATAATACAGAGCATAGGGTTTATGTAGAGAGGCAGTACACTCCGAAAAGATAAAGCCTGGCATACTGCTGAAGGGAGTGAGCCAGCTGTACCCTGAGGGTTCTGCGTTGAGTTTTTATGGTGTTGGACTTTCTTGAAGTTCATGCCTCTGTCTCAAGCCTCTGCCTTTTTTCTCTGTCTAGTTTTCCCAATTCTGCCTTAAGTCCTCTCTTGTTCCCCACCTAGTTCCCACTCCAGGCTTGTAGGACCCTCCCTTACTATTAGTTGATGTGCATGTGTGGCCCTGGTGTTGGATAGGAATTACGCCTGGTATCTCTTAGGAACTTCTTCTTTGCCCTCTTCTCCTTACCAGCATGCATCTAGCTATACTATGACAGGTTAGCTGCAGAGTGAATGATTACTGGCCATCCTAGTGGGAATTCCTTCTTGCATAGGTATTTTCCTTCCTCTCTGCTAATATCCAGCATGCATGTTTTGGGTGGTCCCTGGAGTATGATATTTTCCAGAACTCCCTTTTCTCAGGGGGCTCACCTCTCCTGCTCATGTCTGGCTGTCTGACTACTCTAAAAGGATACTTAAGTCATATACGTTAATTATGTACTTTTTAATCTCCCCGACTAACCTATATGATCCTTGAATATAGAGACAGTATCATATTTGCCTTTGCCTTTTCATAGCCATTGTTTTCATAATTAACTCTTAATTGGCATTCCTTGAAGAATATTTTAATCTTCAGATTCCTGCTATACCTTTTCACTGTATTCTATACTGTCCTTGGTAGTACTTATCACAATTTTAATATAAATGTATATAATTTCTGTATATACATTTATATAGTTTCTGCATATATAAATATATATGTGTGTGTATATATATATATTTGATTTTTAAAATTTTTTTCTCCACAATTTAACTTATGTTATAGTTTCCTCATCTGTTAAATGTGGCTAATAATAGTATCTAACTTATAGAATTATTGTGCAGAATATTTGATTTATTAACAGCGAGTGGAACATATAAGAGGAATTCAACAAATGAGTTATTATTATTATTATTTAATTTCCATGTAATGTGCCTGTCCCAAGCAGTAATGATAGAGACTAGAATATCTCTGTATATCAGGCTGTACAAAAAGCAATTTTAGATTCAATAGGTTGTAAAGTTTTCTCTGTGCTACCCCATAGGTGGGTTATCCACAGGATGTCTCTTCATCTGTTCAATTCTAGGGGCAAATATATACTATTCAGATTTTAGTAACCTTGAAGGGATACCCAAAAAAAAAAAATTTCACAGAGGATGAGAGCTATATAGTGAGAAGGTGAATCATGTTCTCCTTTATAACTTTTAAAAAAAATGTCATCACAGTCTGGTGGCATCCTGCTGAATACATGCCTCTAGAAGGGATTCCATCATTCCTTTTTCAAATATATTTGGGTTTCTGCCAGGCCCAGCAAACACACAGAGAATAAGACAGATAAAGAGACTTTCCTTTGAGAAGAAGGAAAGACTTTAATGTAACTTTGATTTAAGTTAAGCCAGAGAGTCGAACAGGACTCAAGCTACTGCAGGACATCTAAATATATCTGAGAAACCAACATACCCTATCTGCTAGTAAAACCAAGGTAGTAAAGATGTTAAAAGCTTTGATAATCTCAAAACTGAAAGCTTGCAGTTCTCAGCACAACTTGCAAAAGGTAAGCATTTTCAAGGTAAAAGAATCAGTATTATTTTGGTTCATGAGTAACATTTATGAAATGAGTAGCCTTATTCAAAATAAGCACTTAATAGATTGGGAACATCACCAGAGCTCGTAAAGGTGGCAGGTTAAATACATTGCAAATCCTAAAGCCAATTAAAATTATTGAGTATTTTGTTTTATGAATATGTCTAAATTTGAGAATTGAAACTACATTTCCCACTGTTCTTTTTTAAATGAGAAAAATAAAAGAATTTTTTTCAGTGTTCATTATAAAGTTAAAGTGTTTATAAATAAATACAGTTGGCAGATAGGAGTGAATTTATGGAAGGTAACTTTGAACTATTAAGGTGAGATTTAACATTAAAGGCTAAATATAGGAAGAAAAAAAAAGATGTTGTAATGCTGCAAAAGAGTTTGTGACTTTTTTCTGGAAAGTAATTTCTGAGTTTCAATTTACTCCCTAGATCATTTTACAATGGCTGTAACCCCGCTGTATAAAGGTGATACTTGACAACTGCGATCAATTCAGGGAGTATTGGTGAATCAAATATTTCCACTTTTAAGAGGCGGCATCTGCTGAAGCTGAAGGCACTCATAGAATAATATCTTTTAACTAGGGACTTCATTTTTCCTGGAATGTTCAAAAACATATATGTATTTCTTACTCATAGGAGATCAATGGATTTATTCCTGAATAAATTGTTTTCTTCTGATGTTTGATTATTTTTACACTTTAATAGTGTAATATGTACTGATTTAGTGTAATATGAAGATATTGTGGCATAAATAAATATTTAAAATGGCAAGGAGTTTTATCTATCTCTACAGATATTGATTGTGATAGGAGTCAGCCAAATGCCTAGGCAGATAGGGACGGGTACCTGGTGAAACTCCACATTCCAACCAAAAACAGCCTGAAGGCTGAAATACCGGACTGCTGGTCCCAGTGAAACCTGTGACCCAGAGTAAGAACTTCTGTTCCTGTTTCCCCTCCTTTTCCTGATTGATTCTTTCTGAATAATGCCTTTTAACCAATCGTTGCCTTTTCCAATACTACCTATGGCCTGCCCCTCCCTGATTCTGACCCCATAAAAGCCCCAGCCTCAGCCATATTAGAGGGACTTTTCTGCCTTTGGGTAGGGGGACCACCCCCATGTCCCCTCTCTGCTGAAAGCTATTTTATCACTCAATAAAACTCCCTGCCTTATTCGTTCTTCAATTGTCAGCACATCCTCATTCTTCTTGGACATGGGACAAGAACTCAGGAATTGGTGTGAAAGCCAGACTTGGCCTGGGTAGGCCGAGTAGGTGGGCCATTTCATGCAGTAGGCAGCATTGCCAAGGGAGGCCGAGGTGGGGCATCACTGGCTGGAGTTCCCCGGTTTGCAAAGTGACCAAGAAGAACATCCCATGTGAATATCTACACAGAGAACAAATAATACCTGGCAGGATATTTTCAGTGGAAAACATTAGAATTTTCTTAACTCAGCCATTCGACTAATTATAAACTTTTGTTTTATGTAACCAGCATGTATTGTATGAGGTATTGTAGGAAACCAAAACCAAAAGATATATATATATATCGTCCTCAAGGCCCTTCAGATCAAGTTGTGGAGATTATGTATACAAATAATTTTTAGTACAGAAGAATATGTAATATGTTATGATGGAAGCACAATAAAAATGCACATTTAGACAAAGATGAGTTTACTTCAGGACGAGACAAAATTAGGCTAAACAATGAAAATAGTTACTTCCAAGATCTACCTTGAAAACTGGGTACAATGTACGCATACAGCTGCCTGCAGGAAGGCTCCCTGGTAGAACGAGTTTAGGGAACAATGGTGCAGAACTGAAAAAGCATAGACACATTAAAGAACTGCAGACAATTGAAGTTAATGAAGAGCCTGTTTGTTTGGCACTGAACACTGCTCTGTTTATAGAGTAGCTGCTTATCAGACTAAATCGAAGTGAGCTGAAATTCATCATCCATGAGCCAAGAAATAGTTATCAATACAAGATTTATACTGAGACAAGCACAGTTGATAAATAAAAGGTGTTTAGGTCTTCCAGAAATCAACCATTCCAGCATCCTGCCCTTGGGCCAGAAGGTACCTAAGATTTGCTCTGTTTAAATGACATACGGAGGAAGAACTTTCCACGACTTCCTTGTGGAGAAAAACATTAACATATTTTGCTGGAACAAAAGTGGTGGAAAGTCTTTCCACATATGCCATTCAAATATTCTTGTAATTCAGCATGGAACAATTAAAGACCCAATCTATATAATTAATTTTTTCGTAATTTTAAATATTTTACTAGCATTAGTCTGTTGAGAAAACCATAAAGTGTTGCATTCTTTTGTGAGACATCTATATGCCAATAATAAAATGCTTTGATCAAATAAGAATTTATAAATGTAAAGTAGCAGATTCTGTGAGCCTTGCAATTTGTTTCTTAAAACGTTAGCTCCTACTAGGATAAGGTCTTCTGTATGGAGTCATGGATAGGAAGATTTTAGGCCTGAGGGCTGGGGTTCTTAGCTCTAGGCTTTGCTTTGCCACCGTCTGGCTACGTACTTTTGGACAAGGCCCTGACAACTCTGTCCCTCAGATACTATAAAATGGCAATGTCTCAAGGCCTCTCCAACTCTTGAAATTATATGTTTTATAACAACAAAATGAACAGTAAATTTATTTTCAGTTTAAAACTCCTCCAGATTGTCAAGATTAAAACAAAGGAGCAGAGTCATAAATCAGAATGAAGGCTCCAAAGTGAAAGGAATGTGTCAAAACAATATTGTTCTTCTAAACCCTTTCCTAAAGGTGTAAATTGCAATCTGACACAACTGCCATTCTGAAGTGCCATACTGAGTTGTTTTGTTTAACAATGAGTTTAATCAGACAAATAGTTCCAGAGGACAGGAAAACAGATGGGCCATCAACTTTTAAATGTGGAAGCCCAGTAGAATCATCTGTTAGCCCTAGGCCAGGCAACTGTGACCCAATGGCAACAGAAAGTAACAGGGAGAAATATTTAGGAAGTTGTTTATTAGTATAATGTCATGAAGGTTTTCCATAAAGTGAAATAGATGCTACTGTTACTTATTCTACCTTCTTAGTTCAATACTTGGAGGCTTGTAAATTAAACTGACAAAAGGCAGACTAGCAAGAGAAGAGATGGATTTTTATTCACACAGGTACATACAAGAGTTCACAGAAAAAAATATGTGGCTCAAAGAGGTGATTAGAAATTGGGGTTTATATACCATTTTAATAGGGAAAGGGTTGGGAGTGAAGGACATTTATCAAAAAACAAATGACTTTTAGATAATATGAATGAGCCCTTAGGGGAGTAGATGGGAGATATGATCCTTTCTTGACAATGTCTGTTTAGGTGTGGTGTGGAGACCTCTCCTCTTTGGTGAAGAGAGTCGAATTGCTCTCAGGGAGAGGGCTTATGATGATTGAGTTCTTTTGGGACACTGCTTATAAGCAGAAAAAAGATTTCAGGAACTCAAATGTCTTCTATTAAAAAATATTTTTTATGCCACAGTAGCATATTCTGGGCCTCTTCATTGTCCTAAAATATTTAGTATTATCTAATTGATAGTAAAAATCAACCATTTGGACATTTAGATAAATGTTTGGTGGAATTCACTCAAATTACAATTTCTATTTACTGAGCTTAACATGAACTTAGATGAAGGAAACTGTCTTTTAATATCCATAGATGTGTGGTGATACAGGGATTCATCAGTTTGTCCCTATTGTTCCATTTCTGAAGCACAGGACTTGTAGCTCATTGTTTTTTCTGTTTGAGTCATTTGATGGCATGGAGTAAAATAGTGTAACAGCTGAAAACTTGACACTTAAAATGTTTGCCCACCATAGAAGTTGACTTATTTAAAATATATTATTTCTAAATTCAAAAGTAATCTTTAGTTTCTATTTTAACCTTACTTTTTGTACCTAAAATTAATGCTTCATTCTATTGTAGCCTCAAATTATGTAAATTGAAAAAACTTACAATTATTATATATGTGAACATATTAATTTGAACCATGTAAAGTTGCCATTTGTTAGATAAAAAGCAGAGAAATATTGCCAATTACATACATAATTTTTTGTAATTGGAACACACAAGCACACAAATTACTGACAATAACTTGGACAGAAGCTTTGTATTTTACTTTTATTTTGGTTCTATTTATTTTCCCCACAGCTGAGCCTAGTGCTATTGACAGTTTAGTATGTGTTTGATGAATACTTGGTGACGAATTGTTGTCAGATTGATTAAATAGACTGTGGGACAGACTTTTAAGTGGCTCAGCCAAATATGGAGAAATAAGAAGCATTTATCTGTCATAGACAAAGAACAAATAGACAAAGAAGAGCCTGGGTGTATGCATACATTTGGTGGACATGTGAGTGGAGAAGTAGAATTGGAATTCTGGGCTGTCTAAAATCAAGAAAGAAAACCAAGTACAAATTTTCTACACAAAGATGCCCTGCAAGAAAAATGGTGAAATATTTATTGTCTTCAAGATCATCGTTGTTCTAGTGCACACCTCTAATTAGTTTTTTCTGAGCTAGAAAAGCTAATTAAAATATACCTACACACTGCATGGAAATGATACTGCTGTGTGTTCTGTGATGAATGGGCTCACACCCAGGATTGTCATCACATCCAAACCCCGAAGGAGGAAAGATTCAAGACTCCGTGTGCTAGATGCAATCCCAAAATGGTAAAAATGGGTAAATTAATATGCACACATATGTGTGACTTGAGATGAAGATATCACTTTCAGGTAGCAGGAAGAAATTGCCAGCAGTGACTTCTGTTAGGCAGAAGCAATGAGGGATGAGTAAGTAGACTTTTAAATTTAGACATTTATTTAGATGTTCTTTTTTTTTTTTTTTTTTTCCTTTTTGTCAGGTGGGGCTGCCAGGCTCAGTCTAGTATAAAATCAAGTCTTTTCAAGTGAATAAAGCATGGAAAGAGAGAGTGTTCCAGACTCATTGTGGCCAGGGAAGATGGAGTTTCTAATAACCTAGAGAAGAAAAAAAAAATGCTCTTTTCTCCTCTGGCCCTTGTTAAAAGCTAAGTCTGAAAATTTTTAGGGAATAAATTGCTCTGTCATTTGCCAGTATTTTATTTTTGCTTCTTGCTGAACATTGATCCCATCACGCATTTGGAGAAAACTCCTTAGAGTAGAATCAGTAGGTATCTGTGTGCCCTGCTGGAACAACTAGAAGGCAGAATTGAGTTTACCATAGAAGACTTGAGATGGGACATGTGGATGAACTGTAGCCTTACTAGGCTATAGAGTTAGGTGGACTTGGGGTTGAACCTTGTTTTTTTCTATTTTCTAGTTGTCTGACTTCCAGCAATTTGCCTAATTTCTCTGAGACTCAGTTTTTTCATCTGTTAAATGGGAATAATAATCTCTAATGATAATCTCATTGTAATGAAAAAGGGAGGTAAAGTCCTCAACATAGTGTGTGATGCATATTAAGTGCCCAACAAATGGCAATTTGAAAGAAAAAAAAAAAAAAAGCCTTTCTGATGTTACTTGTTCCCAATCTTCAGAGAAACCAACAGTCCACAACTATCAGAGACTGAGGTAAACATATTTCATGCAAAGAAGACCTTAGTGAAGGTTATGTGAAAAGAATACTCTTGGGTGAGAGAAGTATCAAGAGGAAGCTAAGCCCAGATGAATGCCCAATATTTACTCTTCTCTTTTGGTCCACTGCAGAGCATATCTACAAGATCTGGAACTGATTCATGCATTCAATTTGATAAGCAGTGTTGTCTTTCTTTTTAATTGAGCCTTCTTCCTGAACTTACTCTTCGTAGGATCTCTCCAGTCTTAAAATGCTCACCAAAATGGAACCTTTGCTACTGTAAAATGGGAGTACATGTCTCCCCTCTACAAAGTTTCAGAAGCTGCCACATATTTGCCCAAATTTATGACCTTTTCTCTTTTTAGTTTCAGTCTTGGGTCAGCACTGGATTGACTAAATATAACTCTACATTTCTTAGTTCTAAGACATTATTGTCATGAACACCATCCAACCAGTGGAACTATTTGTATTTCTAATTTGATTGAAGGCCACTTTCAGATAATGTGAGTTCAGCACTTTAACCTGAAAACAAGTCAAAGAAGTCCGAGTGCTTTGAAGGGTCTAACTTCCAGGGGAAGTTAGGGATAACTTCCAGGGTGCAGGATTCCAGAGGTCCAAGACAGAGACTGCTCCGAGTGGGAAAGACTATGATGCTTCAAGCTCTAGCTTTTTTATTAATCACTTGTTTGACACTCTGCCAAAGAATGTTCATCCCCGGGGAGAGATTTCAGGTCTTAGGGTCATGAACTGAGAAAATGTTGAAGTTTGGGGATATAGCATTACTGATTACATCCCTTCTCCTTTTCTCCTGTTCTTGGTATTTCTAAGCTGTTGAAGTTGATACATCAAAGAATGTATGACAGCAGCAGGTGTGGCTTCAGGTGCTGGATGACCCATGGACATTCTTTTCTAGGAGCTGGGGGTCACTGGGATCTTTCGCTAGTGCTTCCTGAAAGTGAAAGATTCAAAGAGCCTTCTTCATCATTATTTATGTAGCACTTTCTTCATCATCTACATTTCCTTTAATTTCTATGACGATGGCCTAGTCTTAAAATCAACAAATGTGACAACCTGAGTCCTTACATGCAGAGCTGAAGTCAGGTATTTAAAGAGGGTTATGGAGGTGCAGACAAGAATATAGAATCTCTCTGTGAAAACTGTATGAAGATATTCTGAGTACTTTTCACTTCTTCCCACAAAACTTGATCAAAAACATAGAGAAAATAAAACTTTTGTGGTTCAATTCCAAGTATTTCTTTAAAAGAGCCTCTGAAGATGGTCTACAAGCCAGATCTATTAACTCACTTTCAAGCTAATGCTCCCAAAGTGTGATGTGATCTCACTGTGGTTTAAAAAAAAATCTGTTTAAAGGTATAGAAAAGAAGAATAACTATTGAATAGGATATTTAGAATGAAAAACTGGACACAAACTGTGCTGTCCACTTTGAAATCATATAAAAAGCAGTAATGTGGATAGCACTATATAGCAAAAAGCTGACTGATATGCCTTCTCATTGAAGATAATGAAAATCCAACTGTGAGTGCTTGTCAGGACCTCTTTGAAAATTCTGCATTGCCTCTGCACACCCTCAAGCACACTCATGTCTCATGGCCTTATCTGACACTGTCTTAGTCTTATAGGAAATGCTGGAGACTCACTATTTATATGACATGACCACCTATCCGTAGCACCAGTGTATAGCTCAGCAAGGTATAACTGTGACTTTTTTTTATTGTTGCTGTTGAAACTATAGAGGATTAAAGATTTCCCAAAGTTCAATCTAGGTAATCTCTTCTATAGGATTATCTCACTGTATGGCTTTCCAGGTATATTTGTTTCAGAAAAGATAAAACAGATTTCAAATCCCTAAATCTGGAGGTGACATTTGTTTATTGTGCAGGTAACATTGATAACTTATGTGTGTGTGTGTGTGTGTGTGTGTGTGTGCTTTCTACATGTTCACAGATTATTCCATGAGAAATCTCTAAATGAAAATTTTTAAAAAAACGAGTTTTTTACAAACTATAATTATTTTAATTACAGGATAATTATATAAATAATGTATTTAAATGTAGGTTTCAGTTTTCTTTGTTTTCTAAATATTATCATCTTTCAGTGTTTTCAGATGTGTAAACAGGAAACATTTAAGTTTAGATGAAGAGCAGGTGAACTGCCTATGATACAAGTAGAGACAATCAAAAGATGATTAGGCTATTGAAAACTGCCTAACTAGGTGCTAATTTTTAAGTGAGCAGGTGTACTTAGTCATTATAACTTTAAAATGAAAATATATTTGAATTAAGCCAACACTCCCCCCGACATTAAAATATCATTAGAGGTCTGACTGGTACTGACTAATTCCAGCAAAGGCAAAAAAGGTGGAAATTCAACGATGAGACAGGAAGACCCTCCAAAATGAAGCAGCATTAAAGAGGAAACTGTAGGTTTCTAAAGAAATGCTGAACCAGTTTCATAACACTTTATTAACTTTCTTAAAATACGGCCCAAACATCATTAATGTGTTAACAATATTTTAGCTATTGTTGGAAGATGGTAAACTTTGCACAGAAATTGCGCAAAGTAAGAAAGATCTTATAACTACCATGGGTGAAAATCAACCATGGGTGTATTTTTTTATTTCCTGATTCCGTTGTTTTTCTTGTTGCTACTGAAATGCATCAACGCACTCTTAGCTGCTCACGTGGAACACACAAAGACCTGATTCTGAGTCAAAGGGAGATGGTAAACTTGTGACTAAAGCATAAACATTAAATTTCAAAGTGGTGTGCCATACATAATACTCATTTAATTCACGTATGACTGCACCTGAAATTGAAAGCCTAGTTTTTATCAAAAATTAATGCAACCAAATAAAATAAACGTATATGGCATTTGGTATAGAGCTATTTTAGATCCATTAAACACTAAGAGAGAATGTAAACTGTTTTTAAGTATGCAGGTGATGTTCGAAACATTTAGCGGTTTAATAAATTTGTCTGCAGTGCACAAAATTATACTTCAATGATCTGAAAGAGCTTAAGAACTCATGAAAAGAGAAAACACACTGTCAAAAATTCAAATGTATACTAAAAATCTTGTGTAAACTACATATATTTGAGTAAGTATATGGTATGATGCAATCAACTTCCGGCTATGTCGAATTAGCCTTCAAATGTTGCTAATGCTCTCATCCTTTGACTTCCTCATCCCATCTGCTATGAATAACCCTTTATGGATTTTCCATTTATTTATTTTCTTTCAGCCTCAAAATACTGGTAGGCTTTGCTCTGGCATGCACTAAAATGGGCTTGCTCTACTGACTGCTTCAATAATTGCTCCAGATTTTTATTCTAAAATGATATAGCCAGTTTTGTGGAACTTCTTGGTGTCCTATCCTACCTTTTACTCTGTCACAAAAGAAGTAAAGTGGAATTGTATTTGATTCCATCTGTTTTGTGTAGGCACACTGCATATGCAGAAAGGTGTCATTGGTAAATATTTCAAGCTTAGAGAATCATGCCCATCAGAAGTCACAGATAGTTTTTCTATAGTTGAAAAAATAAGTTTGCTGAAAAACTAATGCTGGCACTATAAACTACCATTTTGGATAAACTCAGAATGAAGCGAGAACTCAGGCATTTAAAAAAAAAATTAAGGTAATGCACTAGTCTATACGATGCTAAAAATTATTGTTATGGTCTAATTTCAATGTCATGAATATGACAAAAGGAAATAATCACAGAAGAATTTGGGGTGGGGTGAGGTCAATACTTGTGTCAGTGATTCTCCAAGGGGAATGAACTGATCCCTTTACGTTTGTTCAAATACGACAACGTGCTATAAGCTGTGTGTACATTTAGAGACATCTAAGTGATGAATATGAACTACCATAACATTTTCTGACCTCAATCATTACTTGTATGGATATGACACATCCAAGACTAATCTGTAACATAGAAGCCCAATGAGTATGTGTTGTTTGAAAGAATGAACAAATGGACAGCAAACTCAAATATTCCTCTATGTACAGGAATTCTTATTTTCCCATCACAACTACCATTTAACTTCTCTTCATCTCTCCCACTTTTTTTCTCCTAAAGTATTAATGTCTACAGTTTATTCTCTTTCTCTGTATCTCCTTCTTCTCCTCAGACTAGTTTAATGTAGGGTCTATGGGATTCTTAATTCCACAATTTGATTTCCAGGATATTCATCAAATTCAGGTTTTCTTTAAGATATTTATGAATCTCACTTTAGCCCCTTATTTACTCAAACTCATCCTGATAGTGTCTTTAACCATGCTAAATTTGGACCTAAAATGACACCTAGAATCTGGTTCTTTCTGCTGTATCATGCAATCTCCTTATTGTGTTTTCTTTTGAATAGAAGACTTCAAGATAATTACTGAGTATATTAAATGCAACAAGATAAGGAAAAACCAAACCAGAACATTGAGAAGACCTGGAAGTAGGTGAGATACAAACATACGCATCCTCTAGTACTGATGTTTGAAGTTCCATGAGTAGCTCAGATCAGATGATCAGATATGAACTTAGACCAAATTCATTTTGTCTCTGTAGACTTACCTTTCTTGAGTTATGCTTCCTTCTTACCTTCAACTTTATTTAGATGAGCTAAAAATAATTCTCCTGTTAAAATCATGTTTTATATGGTTATTTCTTGTTGAAAATGTTCTTGGAACTAGGAATACATTTGTCTTTCTTGAAGCATGAATGAAATTTTAAAAACTTCTTATTGTGAGCATAATAAAATCACTGAATTTTCTCCTTTTATAACTGAACTTCCTTGTTTATTTTACGTTTTATTTTATTTGTGACCCTTAATATAAGGTATCTCCAATTTTTTCATAAAAAGAGGTGTGCAGTATAAGTGAATGAATGTTTTCAGTGTACCTGGTGTCAGCTGTTACCCTGTCCACTGTAGGCTAACTCCATGTAGGCCACCGGTGAACCAGTATTCCAAACGAGGTAGGTCATTTTGAAGTTCACACATAGCATTTAATAACAATTAACAGTTTCATATTCTTCACTGGTGATTTGGGGTCCCTCCAGAAGGGTATTACATTTGTACCCGGAAAAGTCATTCTCTCTCCCCCATTCCTCCTTCTCACAGGTTCAAAATCATCTCCATTTTGTTAGGAGACAAACACCTGTTCACACAGGCACAGGAGCCTTGACTTCTGCATCAGAGTAGGTTTCTTAAAACTTCTCCCAAAAAAAACTGGGGACAGAGGTGAGACCTCTCACAGAAGGATTCCCCTAACCACCATAAAAGAAGAGCATTGTTATTTCTAAGCAAATAAACACCAACATAGATATTTTAGGAGAACTCTTGGGTGACTATTATCTATTAAGGAAATTATACTATTTCTTATGGCTTATTTTGCAGTGACCACTTCTGACACATAGTGAAAACTTCTCTTTATATTCTTTCTTCAAATAATGATTGTGTAATATTCTTATTTATCAAGCAGAAAGTAGGTCCTTTCCTGAAATGTCTTTCTATCCACACTCAAAATGGAGAAAGTAGCTGTTTGAGTTGATGGCATGATAACTGCAGCTCTTTGTTTTCCCATTTGGAAGTAAATTGGGGAAAGAACTTTACAGAGTCGTTTACAAGGTAAGGAAATTGTGTGCCTGGGCCCTCCTAGGCTCCAGGGATCCTCCAGCAGCCAGTAGTTTTGGCAGGCCTCATGCTATCAAAGCTAAGCATCAGTCACCAAGAGACACAAACATTGGCCAACACGGAGTTTATAAGATGTTCTATGTGCACTCTTATATTTTTCCTGTTTGGGTCCACAATGCCATAATGTGAGCATAATAAGCATCAACATGAAACATGACACATACTGAAAAATCAGCAATACCAAAAAGCAGCATTTTCAAGAAACTGCTTGCTCCTCATCACTCTGCACAGAATTCTAAGTTGGCAAGTTGAGAATCAGTTCAGTTCTATTACATGGAGGAGTTACTTTGTAATCCCAGTGAGGAGAAAAGTGAGTTATTTTCTTACCAATGAAGCCCTGCCACAGCGCAGCTGACTTTATTTGAATTTCATTTTCCATGTTGCAAGTTGCACAACTCTCAAGTTTGGGTTGCTTTGCATTATGACTGCATTCATCCCCAGGGGAAGAAAATGGGCATTTGGTACTTTTTTGGTGTCGGAAAAAAATAAAAAATAAAAAGCTCTAACAGGTTCATCTTAGTTGGTGTCTCAAATACAACAGCAACTGCCTACACTTTGAGGTGTAGGCATTATCCTTTCATGTATACAACCAGCACCTAAACATTTTGTTAACAGCCAAGCTTCTCAAAAAGGTTTTCTACCCACTTTCTCCCCAATCTCACTCCAAATCATGACTCCATATGGTCCCAGGCACCAGTTTTGAATAACACATCATTTGCTAAGATAAACAATGAAGTCCATGCAGTCAGTAATAAAGCACACACCTTACTTGATGTCTTTGTACCTTTTCACATGAATGAAATTTTCTCTTTGTGCACCTTCTCATTTCATGCCTTCTTCTATACCATCAGACTTTTCTGGCTTTCTTTTTCTTACTCTCTGGCCATTCCTTTTGAACCTTCTTTGCCATTTTTTTTCCTCCTCTACCTGAGTTCTGAATCTCTAGTCTTGTGACAATTGAGCACTTGAAACATGGCTAGTTTGAATTAATATGTGTTGTAAGTGTAAACTACACACCAGATTTTTAACACTTAGTATGAAAAATAATGTAAGCTATCTTATTAATATGCAGTTGATTCTCATTACTCAGAGTATAAATGTTCTATAAAGTATCAGAAACACTGAATTAGCAAATTCTGAACTATTGTTCCCAAGGGAAATAGAGGGCTGTGTTCCTGCAAGCCTCTGGTCATCAATGGATCAATAAATAACTTTGTGTCATGTAGGTTTCTGTTTAAATGCAAATTGTTGATTCCTTAATATTGAACTCACGGCCCACTGCACTGTAACTCAGGTTTAAATGAACCTTATTTTACACACATTTTCTTTGGAAGATACATCATAGCATCTTTCTTTTAGGAACAATAGTCAGAACTTCAAGCACTATGCTTGGGGGACATTTAAAACCATAAAATTATCAAGAAAAAACACACAAAAATGCAAAAATATGACACTAAAGAGATCATGAAAAGGACATTTGTTTCCCATAGGAGAACTGGAACAGGAAGGCAGATCACCTTTTTGTTTGATGTCAGCTGGGAATACACACATCACGTGGCTTAAATTTTTGCTGTTCTGTGCATCTGAGAATGACCACAAAACGCTGTAAGTATTGATTTAGGGGTTACAAATAAATGTTAGCTAGTAGGTGAATCCACAAATATAGAATCTACAAGCAAGAAAGATTGGCTGTAATTTACTTTGATTACATGTTGAAATGATAATATATTGGAGATACAGAGTTAAATATCTTATTACAAAGTTCTATATTGATTGCACATGGAAATTATAGTATTTTGGGTGTGCTAGGATAAGCAAAATATATTTCAAAATAAATTTCTTCTTTTTCTGTTGACTTTATTTAATGTAGCCACTAGAAAATTCATGAATATATTTGTGGTTCACATTGGCTCTTATTGTATTTCTATTGGATAGTGCTGTAATACATCAAGAAGTTTCACAGGACTGGGTGTTGACAACAGACAGCCTCGCTCATTCTCATGGCTTTAGATAACATGTATAGATGAAAGACCCCCAAACTTTAGGGTGATACTTCAATATCCCAAGTCCACAGGATATTCTCTTGGCTCTAGCTTTGGTGTATATCCAGAATCTCATTAACTACTCCCACTTCCTCTACCTCCCACTGCTGTAAGCCACCATCACCATTGGTCCCAGCTATCTGAATGCCTCCTACATTCTCTTACACCCCAATACACAACAGTCTAAATGATCTTTTAAAACTTGAGTCAGATCATAATCACACCTCTGCTCAAAAAACTTGATTCTATTGGTTCTGTCTCTCTGGAGAACCCTGCCTAGTACAGGAGGTGATTAGGTCATGAGACCTCTGCTCTCGTGAATAGAATTAGTGTCCTAATAAAGAGATCATAGAGAGCTATCTAGTTTCTTCCACCATGTGAGACTGCATTAGAAGGCACCATCTATGAATCAGGAAGCAGGCCCTTACCAGATCTCAAATGTGCCAATGATGTGATCTTGGACTTCACAACCTCCAGAACTGTGAGAAATAAATTTCTGTTGTTTATACATTTAAATAATAATAATAAATCTTCATCAGCTTCCTATCTCCCTTAGAATAAAAGCCACTGTCTTTACTGTAGCTGACAAGACTCACTCACTCCCTTTGGGATGGATCTCATCCACCCTTTGCACTGACCATTCCACTCTATTCACTCTAGCTTCCTTGCTTTCCTTGAATTCATCCAGACCCCACCCCGCATCCCCAGTGCAGGACCTTTGCACATGCTGTTCCTGGCACAGAATAGTCTTTCCTCAGCTTGCTCCATGGCTGTTATTTTCCACTATTTTATTCAGATATTGGCTCAAATGGCAACTGATCAGAGAGGCTTTTGCTGATGATCTCTAACAAAGGACCACTGCATCATTTTATGTTTCCTTAATTTGGTTCATTTTCTTCTCCTCAGTACGTATCACTACCACTTATATATTTGCTCTCATCTCCCCACTAAAATGTAAACTCTTCAAAATCAGGGACTCAGACTTATTTGTTCATAGCTATATCCCTGGTGTGAGAATAATACCTAGCACATTGTAAGTAACCCACAAAATATTTTTGAATAAAAAAATTTCTGTCTGCAATTCAGGTTTCTATAGTATCAAAAGCTGACCAACTTCAATAACTCACACACATTTCTAATAGTAATTTTTAGGTAATCAATATTTTTAACTGAAAATAGCGTCAAAGTTGGATAGATCTCAGCTGAAAGAATAAGCTTAAAAATTATTTTCTCTGTGGCCTTGGACAAGATATTTACTCCTCTAAAGTGTTAGTTTTTCCTTTTTAAAGTAGGACCAGGAATACTTGCCTTTCAGTCTTATTTTGAGGATTACAACATATATCTCATATATAAATTCCCTGCATGATGACTACCACATATTAGGTACTTCATCGCCAACATTATTCATCAATCTTTTATTAAAAGCCTACTTTATGACAAGTGTCATACTAGACTCTGGAGATATACATTCCATGAAATGTAAAATTAAAAAAGAAAAAAATAGGTTGGTAAAGGGAGGATAAAGTGAGAGGGTGCAGACATAATTACATATGAGCTCAAAATGTTAATGTACTATGAGGACATATTATTACAATAATGTCACAATGCAGGGAGGGTCCAGTGATAACGGAGTTTATGCTGGGCTTAGCACACATTTCATTAAGAAAATAATCCTTGAATGAACCCTAAAGGATGCACTGCATTTAGCAAGCAGAAAATAGTGAAGAGAGTGTGGGGCACATAAATCAGTAAGCAAAATCCCCTAGGAGTAAATAGGAAGTGACATCTAAGAAATGACAAGCAGTTTGGCATGGCTAAGCATAATATCCAAGGGATTTTGAGGAACAGTAAAGCACAGATTTAGATGAAGGGTTTTCGATGCTATATAAAGTAATCTGAAATTTCTTTTCTTAAGCAGGTATAGAGGGTAAATCGCAACCCCCAAAGTGGTTTGTCCATGTCTTAACTCCAAGGACACATGATTATTTGAGAAAAAGGACCATTGCAGATGTAATTAAATCCAGGATATGTATATGAAGAGATCATCCTGGATTATCCAGGTGGGCCCTAGATCCAATGACAAGGGTCCTTATAAAAGATAGACATAAGAGATTTGACAGGCAGAAGAGGAGAAGGCTATGTGGGCATGGAAACAGAGACTGGAGTGATGCAACGAGCACCTGGAGCCACCAACCACTGGAGGAGGCCAAACAGGTCTTACTCTAAAGACTGTAGGGACCTTGGTCCTGATGACACCTTGGCTTTATCCTGATGACTTCCAGAATGCTGAGGGAATACACTTCTGTTCTTCTAAGCCAACAAGTTTGTGGTAAATTGTCATACTGTCTCAGGAAACACATACAGCAGAAATTGTGGACTCTTTTCTGTCAACTGGATCTGTAAGCAGGGAAATTCTAAGGAGATCTCTGAAGATACATGAGAAATGTATTCAACAGTAACAGGGCTGGAAGAGCATTTATTTAATGACTCCAGACTATAAATTATGGGATTTTAAACAGAGTAACCTTTGCTGTGGATCTGAGGCTGCTGGGGGTAGGAGTTGGCAGACACTTGAGACACCTGAGATATAGAAGATGTTGGATGTATTAAATCACTTGGGAAAATAAAGAAAAAAAATGTTTAAAATGATTACCTACATCTAGCTAACCTGCCTCACTGGAAGTTTATGCCATTCACTGGGAGAGGGGCTCAGGAGGAATCAGCATCCTGCACCTGAATTGCCCCTGGATATCCAAGGTGGAGAGTGAGAGACAATTGGAGATAAAGGTTCTGCACTCAATAAAGATCTAGCATGTTTTGTAGATGTTGTTGGTGTTGTTTGGGACTTATCAGATGTTGATACTTGTTTTGGGCTTACCAGAATATAGGTGGTAGCTGAAGCTTAGGGAGAAAATAAAATTGTTCTGAGAAAATGCATAATACAAGATAGAGAGTAAAGACAAAACTCTAGAGAACATTAAGACTTGAGCAGATATAGGAGTGTGTAATGCAGATGGAAAAGAAGTAAGCAAGGGATACTGAGAGTCATGGAGAAATAATTGAGATGGATGTCAAGAGAAGAGGGGTTGATTGGTAGTGTTGAGTACTGCACAAAAATTAAGAACATATGAAGAGTGGCTTGGATTTAGCCATTAGGTGTACATTACAGTGATACTAGAGATATTTTCTAGAGCAGTTTTTGTGGTGTGGTAGGCAAGGGGGACAGGTTGTGTGGAGGTAATTCGTGGAAGGAAATATGAATATCTACAGAATATTCTTTAAGGAGCATAACCATGGAGATAAATAGGACATTAATTAGAGAAAGTGCATGGCAGTGGAGGGATGCGATATGTATATATATGTAAGATGTGCTCTCTCTCTCTCTATATATATATATACACACACACATATATATATATATATATACACACACACACACACATATATATATATATATATATATATAATGTAAGAGGGGAGATATTTGAGCATGTTTGTAGACAACAGAGAAGGACCCAGGAGGATCCAGTAAAAAGACAGAAGATAAATATAGAGGGGAGAAGTGAAATAAATGATATGATAAATCTGGAAAGATATAAGAAGAAAATGGATTTAAAAGCCCAGAGAGGAGTTATCAACTAGAGGGACACACTTTTCTATGGAAATGAAGAGGAAATGAGACTGGGTACAGATTATATCTATGTAGGTAAGGAGAGGAAAAGAAAGGCACTTCCCTCCTTAGAGTCCACTTTCCTCTTTCTAAAGTACGAACAAATGCTTACATTGGGATGGGAGCAGTGATTGGGAGCAGTAACAATATCCTTGAGAAAAGGGATAAAGATTTAGAACTGTCACAAAGGAAGTCAATCAAAGACTAAGTCAATTTCTCTTCACCTTTGTTGAAGTTTTCTCATCTATATACCATCTCTCTGTCAATTCAACACAATTCAATATCTGACTCAGGAACTGCTTCTCTCTTATTGCCTTATCTTATTGAACTAGATTCTCTGCTTCTAAACTATGCATGCCTACACATTAGACTGTATATCATATTTCCGTTTACAAGTTTTATTTCTTTCATATTTGTTAATTTGTTACAAGGATTAGAGTCTTGTCTTATACCCATTTTTATTCCTCTAGTGGCTCACAAATGGTGCTGAAGCAATGATTTAGTTAACATATCAGGGCCCGTGGTCAATATGTAGAGTGCCCACATGTCTATTTGCTAGCGATAGCTGTGGTTTATGTGTCTAGTATTAATGTAATTATTAATAGCACTTTTTTCACTTTCAAAAGTGTACTGGCTTGTATAAGAATTCGTAACACTAATCTTCCCCAGCCTCCACTGTCCTAGCTTCTACCTCCTCTCTTGTAGGTAAATACCCAAGGGAACTGGGTATTTACAACACCTAAGGAAATTTACCCACAAGAAAGGAGGTAGAAGCTAGGACAGTAGAGGTTGGGGAAGAGTAGTGTTATCAAGAGAAAGACCTGGTAGTCAAAGTGGACATGGTCAAGGTGGCATTAAGCTTCTGAAGTCCACAGCATGATAAGATCTAAGTTCTGCTCTTAGCCATCAATTCCAGAGTAGTTAGAGAGTCTGTGGATAACTTTACAACAAGCTACAATAACAGGACTACAGGTTCTTTCACGCAGTGGAAGAACGCAACCAGTGGAAGAAAAATCAAAGCCGAAAAGTAAACCCAATAACAAAATACACACTCTTGTTTCGCATCCTGTCTCCTCACTCTCCGCACTCCTTACTCCAGCTTAGTCAAGTCCACTTTCTCAAGCTCTCTTAATGGAATTTTATTTCCTTTCCTGAGAAGAGAGAGGAAAATTTCTGATTTTGTGACTTAGGTCAATATAAAGACAATAACAAACATTATCCCTTAGAACACATGGCTGAGGAGATGAACTATAATCTATTGACCCAAATACTAATGTGTGTATATGTGTATGTACGTTCTACTACTTAATATAATAAAAGCCTTGAGTTTAGTAGCATAATCTGCAGTAGGATACAAAAAAGGAATCAAGATTCAGAGATACTGAGTCAACATACAAAGACATCCAACATCTTAGTAATAGAGTAAGTTTTGAGCCAAGATTCATAGACCCTCAAGCCCGTCCCTTTCAAATACAAAGGCCTTACTTAGGAAACTCAGTTGTATTCCATTAACGATCTGTAATATCAAAATGAATTGTCACCATACTTCCCTTGAACTTGTCCATATTGATAGATTTTGCCACTGCCATTTGCAGACACTCTATGCTATAATACAGTAGAATGAAGAAGTAATTTCAAAGCAGTTTAGATAACTGTGGTATGAACAAAGACTGCACCAATCCTTGTAGAGCAGTGGTTTCTGTTTGTTTGTTTTGTTTTGTTTTGTTTGATTATGGACACTATGAATTATGGACACTATGAAAAGTGTGACATGTTTCTGGCAAAGCGTCTCTCTCCCTTTTCACACATGGATCTCCTTAGACTCCGAGGCACAGTATAATTAGCAACACCAAGTCACTCACTATAAACATGGAAAAACTCACTTGGAATAAATGAAGTTGTTCAACATCTTTTAAATATAAAAGTAAAAGGGATAAATCTTGAACATACATTAGGCATGTTTATGCATTATTGACAAACAAAATTTATTTGGGAGTGACATGAATTCACTGATAAACATTATTTTTTCATGGAGCATTTTTTAGCTTAAGGTACACAGAAAGAGTCCATTTTCCTCCTCGTGCTAATGTTGAAAGCTGTGGCAGTGACACCACAATAATGCCCATCATTGTGATGTATAATACAGATGTTACTGCACATAATAGAAAGCATTCTTTGAGTGTGATGCATTCTTGTTGCCTACATGCTGACACCAAGCAGATATAAATGTGCTTTAATGTGTTTCCTTTGAAAGGGCTAGTGTAGACGCACCCTCCAGTATAGGCTTTGTATAAGGTTTGGTGAGCAGCTCGCTTTCAGTAGCTGCTTTCTATATTCACTTTAGCACTCCTAATAGCTCTAATTATAAACTACACAGTTTTCTATTCCTTGCTGTTCTTTGTCATTGCCCTGCTCATAGACATTTAAACAGTAGAAGCTGTTTATAGTACATTAAACACTTTAAGCTGTTGTTCTAAAGTTTTATACTTTCTGTAATTTCCAAGTTGTCTTCCTCGCTGTTGCGTGAAACCATGCGACACAATTCAATAGAAAACATCAGATATGTACATTTTTGTGGATAATCAGCAGAGCCAACAGCCATATATGAATCAGAGAATTTGGGCTATTTTACACTTTTTGTTATGGCATTGGTACAGAATATTTAGTTTTTTTTAATTTAAAAAAAAAAAGATTCTCTATAATGCTTTGTAAAGTAGTAATTTTGCTTTTTAAATAAAATCAGTAACCAAAAGGAGTATTAACTTATATTATGATATAATATGGCATAGAAAATGTAACTGTTGGAAAGCTAAGTATTTCCCTATAGTATCACAGTAGGAGGAGATGGGGTAATTACTCCAATAAATGACCCATTAGGATGGTATCGCAGTGTGGAAGAAAGAGAGTTACCGGCATTAAAACTGCCATGGAATGCACAGGAGACCATAGTGGTGTCAGAAGGAGCCCCATCTTTGTTTTCTCTTGGATTGGTCTCACTGTGACTGTCACTTCTTGATGCCCTACTGGAACAGGCCCTGTGTCACCCATTGTGTGATAAGACTAGGATAATTTAGCATTTTCTCCCAAAAGCATTATAGAATCGTTTGTGAAAAATGGAGGTGAGAGGTTACAGATTTAGTCTTTGCTGTTCAAACCAGGGAAAAATCACCCTCTATCATATTAATTTATAAGTAAAGGCCCACTTACACCATCACATTGAGCATGCTTAGGACACATGGTTTTGTATTAGAGACAAAAATGACTTACCAAGAACCAGATTTAAAATGGGGAGAATGTTGCAGAGGGAAGGTAGGCTTTAGATTAACATTGTATTTCCTAACAGTGATTGATTCAAGAGCCTGGAGTGATGCCTTCTACCCTAGGAGGAAGCCATCTGACTTCCTAGCCATCTGACTTGCAACTGTGCAGGTGACCTGCAGTAAGGAGGGCCCTCTCAAGATCTACTCTAGCAATTGTTTGAAAGTTATGAAAATCAAGTCTATTTTCTTCCCATCCTCCATCCGTGCAATATTTCTCCCTCTTGCCTCTTTTTTTCACATTTTTTTCTCATTATTATGAGATTAAAATGATAACAGCCAGGTATGGTAGCACACACATGTGTGATACCAGCTACTCAGGAGGCTGAAGTGGGAGGATGGCTTGAGCCCAGGAGTTTGAGGTCAGCCTGAGCAACATCTTGAGACCTGTCTCTTAAAAAAAATTAAAAAAAATTAAAAAAAATTATATGCCCGTGTACAACAAAATAGCAATTCTCAGTTCACAAATTGGACCTCATGAACCCTGAGATTTCTGATCCTATATTTATAGTTGGTGACAAATCGTATACTCCTTGTGAGCATTGCTTTCCTTGATTTTAATTCATGTTAATATGTACTTAACGACACAATTTGCTGACATCATGTGAATGCTGATTGCATCTGTGGGATGATGACCCAAAGCTAAAAAAAATTGTATTAAAAATCACCATAAGATATAATTTTCAAGAATATTTTTTTCCTCAGGAAGTTAGACTATATTTCTGCATCTGTCACTTATATTTCTGTATAAAATCTTATAAATTTCTCTCAGTATCTCTATTTTTAGAATGGGAAAATTATATCTAACCCACAGCAATAATATGAAGTCTAATGAGTATCTTTTTAAAGAATGAATGCAATTTGTTAACTATAAAATACTATATAAATATCTGAAATACTATGCAAAATAAAAAATACTATTATAATTCCCTAAATTAGTAAAATTCCCCATTGTGCTAGAAAGTTAGTATCAGACATAACCTTAGCAAAATAAGTTGAAAAGAAACACACAAGAATGGTTTTAAGGATTAAACAAAAATTGGGGGTGGAAATTTACTTCTTGACTTCTAGCATACTATACCATCTTATTTACTTATTTTTTATGTTTCATTGTTTACCTTCTCCTTTCGCCTACTAGAATGTAATCTCTATTAGAGGAGACTTTTTTTCTATTTTACTTACTGCTACATTACAAGAGCCTGAAACAATGACCAGTACATATGAGGTGCTCAATAAATATCTGCTGAATAACAAGTGGATGGTACCTGGAACTGTATTCTTCATGTTTTAAAAGGATAGAATGTTGTTCATAGAAAAGGCGTATCAGAAGAAATGTTTAAGAAAAGCCTGGGAGAACAGAAAATAAGACAACTTTTTGGGGCATTTTCTTCCAGGGTAAGGGTCCAAATTTAGAGAGATGCTAGCAGAGAGTTGAGACCCCTGGCCTGAAAGTCGAGCAGGACAGGACCTTGGCCATATTATTCTCCAACTTCCAATAATGGACTTCATCCAAGGAGCATTTATTGAACATAGTGCCAAGCCCATACTTGAGGATTCCAGGAAAATAATGATTAATAAGCTGTGATGCTAGTCCTTTAGAGGTTCACAGGGAATCCTCATTATCCCCATCCAAGAATGAGTACCCTCCATGTTTGACACATTATAAAACTCTCACCTGGATTATTGCGAGGATCTCTTAATTACCATCCCAGTTTTCACTGTGCCCAGCCCCCCACAATCTATTTTCAAAATAATAGCAGAAAAGTCAGTGATTTTCATTCTCTTGCGCAAAACTCTTTCATAGATGCACCAGACCTGTTCAAACCTCATGGTTTTTGTGTTTGTCTTTTCTTCCGATTGAAATGATCTTCCCTGAAATAGTCACATAGCTCCTTCCCTCCTTTTATTCAGTTTTTGACTCAACTCTCACTTTATCAGAGAAATTGCTGACCACTCTAAATGAAACAGCATATCCCACCACATTTTCTGTCTTTATATCCTTATCAGTTTTAATCACTGTCATGACTGACACATAGTAGCTGCTCCATAAATATCTGTTGAATAAATGAAGGTGCTACTAAAAAATAAATACCAAAATTGAAAATTATTCAGATTGATTAAAGGAAGAATGTGGCCTAGAAAGAGTCCAATTGTTTAACAGCATGCTAGGAGTGAGAAAGTACAAAGGTAAGGACTATTCGATAAATGATGTTGAGAGAACTACGAAGTAATTTGGGAAAAGCAATATTGAAACTGACACTTCACAGTGGATCATTTGCCATTCTTGGCATCAAGTAATGGAAACCACTCTGTGGTTTAATGGAACGATATTGGTGATCATAATCAATAGGAAGCAATGGTAGCAAGAAGTGAATCAAAAGGGGTCAGAGCCTTCTGAGAAACACTGCCATGCAGTAGGAGGCAGAGAAACAGAAGCTCACTGAGCACAACACCCAATCACTCCAACCATTTATTCCTGACCTTAAATATTCCATAGTAGTAAGTAAAGCATGATCTTTTCACAAGGAGAGAAAATTACAAATGAATTTACATTAAAGTGAGACCTGTGACTATCCCTAGGAAATAAGAATTATGAAGAAATTTTATTGTCTTTAGATTTCTTATATTTAATGTTTAAGCTTTCTATTATAAATGTCATTTATATAATGAGATATAACTTATAAAAGAAAATTTTTCTATGAAGCAAATTCCTAAGTTTATTATTAGAATTAATATTACTTCTTCTTAAAATGTTTTGTAGAATTCAGCAGTGAAATCATCAAGTCCGGAGCCTTTCTTTGATGGGAGACTTCTTATTAGGATTTCGCTCTCATTACTCATTGGTTTTCTTAGTTTATTTACTTTATTAGTTTACTTTATTTTCTTACTTTATTATTAGTATGTTGTGAAAGATGTGGCTCATTATTTCACTATTTTCTCTTTGAGCACTCCTAGAAGAAAATATATTCTTTTTAGCCCACAAAAAGTTGAAATTTTAGCATTTTGTTTGATTTTTTTCTCAAAGACACTGGCCTTAAGTATGAGCTACCAAGAGCCTTGGGCTTCAATATCATAATAAAACACTGGAAACAGCATAAATATCAAAAATAGAGGGCTAGTTAAGCCAATAATACGCCAATAGCATACATACATGTAAATACGTTTGTACATACAAAGAAAGAGATCCAGTGCCCATACAACAAGCCATTAGGAGCATCTTCCCATGTATAGTGTGGGCTGTCACAACAGGAGGGCGTTCCTTTATTAGTTAATATTTTACAATGAACATGCTCTTTATTTTAATTACAAATTTTATAAATGAAAATAAAATCAGATAACATAAAAATGTAAAGAAATGCAAAGATATTAACAGTACTTTAAATTCAAAAGTTTCAAAACAGTTTATACTGTAAAACATCATTCACAGATATCAAGCAAAACCTATATGAAACTAGCTCAAATTGGGGACAATGATTATCTCTCACTGGCATGATTCTAAAGGAATTTTATTAATTTTTTCTTTCTTTCTATATGTTTAATAAACATACTTCAATGACTGTATATTTAAAACAATCTTTCTCTAAATGAATAAAATTATAAAAATATAAATTTTTGTCATTCTAAAAACATAAAAATTAAAATGCATAAAATAAGGAAAATTTTATTACATAAAGAGCTCATTAAATAGAAAAAGCATTCAAAGATCTCAATAGATAAACAGTCAAATACCACAAACACAATCCCTTTTGAGAACAAATAACTAGGGATAACATACGGAAATAAATATTCATCTTTAATCAACAAAATGCAAATTAAAATGAGGCAACTTTTGTAGATTTCAGTCACTAAAAATATAAATGATCATACCCAGTACTTTTGAAAGAACAGTAAAACTGAAACTCTCAGGTATTTTTGTATGCATTCATTCATTCAATGGGCATTTGTGCAAAGCCCAGACTCTGGAGAGAGAAGAACGCTCTGGTGCAAATCACATTCCACCACTTTTTTGTTGTGCACCCCAGAGATATGGCTTAATCTCTTTTAAGTTCTGAAATAAGGATAATAGTAGTATCTCTTAATATTTCCTATTGGGATGATTTAATGTGTCAGTACCCATGCATCTTTTAGAATAGTAAATATTCAATAAATATTAACTATTAATTATTGACTAGATATGTCAATGAGGATTTCAACAAGAAACAGATGACACTCAAACGTTAGCATAATTCAAGGAGAGTTTATTTTCATCTGAATTAATCACAAAGGTGTGTGTAGGGTATAGGGAATTCACAAGGTATGGCTGAGGAACAGAGGGGTAACAGCAGGTGGGCTCTTATTGCCCCTAGTCTTGAGGGATGACAGATGGGAGAAATTACTGAAATACAGAATAGTTACATACAAAAGGAATCCGGAGAGAAGTGATTTTCCATGAAGGGACATGGTCAGCCTGAGATGACACCTTATTTAGGAAACCAGCGCAATATTTGCTCTGACCTCATTTCTTTTTCCTTTTTCTCTTGCCGAGCTTCCCCATTGGCTGAACCCAACTAATAGCCTGTGCAGAGCCAGTTGATGTAGTCCACGAAATTCAGCCTTCATATGCAGAAAGCAAGGTGTAAAAGGAAGAAAAAATGGATCAGGAGAATACAGAATACATCTGGCATGGACTGCGTGCCAGGCCTTCTTAGAGAGAGAGGCTAACAGCATTATGCAGAATGTTGCAAATCCCCACCAGACCTTTCTGCCTTCCCCAAGGACTCTTCAAGGAAGCAAATATGTTCCTTTTGTTTTCTTTGAAAAGTTATCTCTACCAGTTTTCTTTAATCCAAGGAATTAGTGGAGCACAGGCACTGGAAATCCAGTATCTGTAAGGTATCCAACTAGAGTCCCTTTTTAGAGACTGGTCTCACACCTAATTATTGACTAGGTATATCAACCAGAATTTCTTCAGGAAATGGATGACACAAGTCAGTATAATTCAAGGACAGTTTATTTTTAAATGAATTAATTACAAAACTATGTGCAGTGACCCAATAATGCTGCTAGTTAGGCATCACTGGACTGGGACTGACACATTCTGAGCAAATGGATAATGGTAGTCCAGAAGCATCAAAGAAAATTTTGATGAGATTCTAAGCCCCACATAAGATAGAGTGACAATGATAGGGGCTAAAACCTCATCCTCTAGGACAAATCATCCCATGGCTAATCCATGGTTAATGATCAATGATCAATCATGGTTACTGACTAATGATCACTTCTCCCAGATTGAAATACACTTTTGTCAGATCATCCTCTAAAACTTCAGGCCCAAAGTACAAACAAGGAGTAAAGAAAGCTAAATAAAACAATCATAAATCAGGCAGATTAGTTAATATGTATTTAATAAAAAAGATAAATACAAATACGCAGCAACTGCATAACTATAACATCTGAACAAATTTGAAAAATAATTAGAATCCACCGTTGTACATATAGAGAGTTTGGGATTTGCTTGCATGTTTGATTTTTGCCTGTGAATTTTTTAAGTGCTAAGGAATAAATGGACTAAAAAATCCAATGAAAAGTTTTCTCTAAGCTATTATAAAACAGCACATATACTCCCACCATAAGAGCTCTGAGATTTAAAATACAACAGAAAATGACAATGACAAATCTCCAGCCTTCCTCATTTTCATCCCAGGATGCTCTTGGTGCTCACTTCTTTTCTCCCATTGTCTGTTTTTGTCAGCTTCTCTTTCCCTTCTCTCTCTGGGTCTTCATTCAGATTGGCTCCAGGAAACGAAAGGTAAGAAGTGGTCTTATAGTATGCCTCCCTCATCTGTGCATCATTTTCATATTCTTCCTCAATGGGAAATGATTGTGCAGGAAGAGCAGGGAGAGACACCCACCATTGAACTTGCTGGAAGGCTTCGCCTTGTGAATAAAGTAAAAGGAGAGGGAAAGTAGATGACCTGATAACACACAGAAAAATTTCAAGGATAAAGAACTTGCCATAATCATCCTTATTCCAAGCTTCTTTCTCTGGACTTCCCCAGAAATGATTTATTTTTCTTCTTCACTCCAAATTACCAACAGTTTAGAATTAAAACGACTAAAAGTAATCACTTTTATCCTACCAATACAGAGGAAAATACGACTGGTCCTTACTTTATAAATAATGCCTTTATTTAGATTTACTATTACTACTTATATTTCTAAATAATCATCATTATGTAGTTATATTTACTGAAGTAGATGATCAAAATGCATAACATAGTCTTTCCATTAACTCTTTCACATTAATGAGTTGCTATTTAGTAAATTACTATTTCCCCGCACTAAGAGGAAGGAAGCCAGTGGCCTAAATGATTTTCCAAAGTGCCTATTAATAAACACCCAAGGCATATATTAAAAAGCTAGAATGCAAAGGTTCCTGGGAGGTACATAAGCATGTGGACTGGGATTTTTAGAAATGTGCATTAACACTTTCATGACTATGAAAGATTCAGATTGCTCAATAAATTCCCCTTCAGGTTTTCCATCACTCCAATTTTTGGTACATTCCTATTTGTGGCAATTTTGTAGTGATTTCAACGGAAACAAAGCTTTCCAGTTCCATTGTTTTGTTGGGAAATACTAAATGTAAATCCTTTACAATGTTCTATTAAAGGTTTTCTAATTATGTTACCTCATTTTTCACTTTAGTCTGCTAGATGCTGTTCAAGACAGAAAGGACTTCTAAAAAATATAGGTGGTAAGCTTTTACCTTTGCTAAGTTCTTGAGATATTCATGAACCTAATTATTTATTAGGTTCTATTTTATGCAGTTGCTATGGGTCCTTCTTAAATTTATGATTTTTAAAAGGTTTTTTATTAAAAAATCTATGTAGAAAATTGTAGATTCACATGCAGTTGTAAGAAATTATACAGAAATATCCCACATAAGCATTATTTCATTTCTTCCAATGACTACAAAACTATATAGTTTTGCAAAACTATAGCGTATTATACCCAGAAGATTGACACTGACACAAGCAAGATACCGAACATTTTCTCACTACAGGGATCCCTCTTGTTGCCCTTTTACAGCCACAGTCCCTTCCCTCTTACCCCTCATTAGCCCCTGGAAACGTCTCCTCCGTTTGTGTCACTTTGCTTTCTTGAATGTTAGATAACTTGAATTGTAGGCTATTTTACCTTTGGGGACTACATTTCTCTTTCATTAAGCACACTCTGTAAAGATTCTTCTAAGCAGATGCCTACCTCAATAGTTCAGTCCTTTATAGTATTCCTTGGTGTAGATGTAGCACAGTTTGTTTACTATTTGCCCACTGAAGGACAACTGGGTTGTCTCCAGTTTAGGGCTATTATGAATAAGCGTTACAAAATAAATATTTGTGTACAGCTGTTTGTGTGCACACAAGTTTTCATTTATGGGGTATAAAAGTTCAAGAGCGTAATTGTTGGGTCATATATTAGGTGCATGTTTACTTTTTTAAGAAACTGCCAAACTATTTTCCAAAGTGACTTTACTGTTTTATATTCCCACCAGTACCCACCAGTAAAATATGAGTAATCCAGTTCCTCTGCATCCTAACCATCATTTGGTGCAGTGACTATTTTTTTATTTTAGCCATTCTGATAGCGTAATGGTATCTATTTGTAGTTTTAATTTGCATCTCCATAATTTCTAATGATACCTACTAATCATGTATTTTGTATCTGTATACTTTCTTCAGTGAAATGTCTTTTTATATCTTTTGTCCACGTTTTAATTGGATTGTTTGCTTTTTTATTGAAGAAATTGAGAGTTCTTTATATATTCTAGATATTATCCTTTGTCAGATATATGGTTCACAGATATTTTTCTCCCAGCATGTAGCTTATCTCTTCGTCCTTTTAACAGGGTATTTTGCACGGCAAAAGTTTTGAATTTTGATGAAGTCTACTTCATCTTTTTTTTTTTTTTTTTCTTTTATGTATTGTGTGCCCTTTGTGTCAAATGTGAGGATTTTTTGCCTAGGCCTAGATCCCAACACTTTTCCATTTTTTTCCCTAAAAGTTTTACAGTTGTATATTTTACATGTAAGTTTGTGATGCATATTGTTTTTAATTTTTAGTTATTTTGGGTACACAGTAGGTATATATATTTGTGGGGTACGTGAGATGTTTTGATATGGGTATGCAACACATAATAATCACATAAGGGCATATGGGGTTTCCTCGTCCTGAAGGATTTATCCTGTGTATTACAAACAATTATACTCTTTTAGTTATTTTTAATGTATAAATTATTCTTGACTATAATAACTTGTAGTTAACTTGTAGTTAACAAGGTAACTTGTAGTTACCCTGTTGTGCTATCAAATACTAGGCCCTATTCATTTATGCTAATTTTTTGTACCCATTAACCATCCCCGCATCCCCTTCACCACTCCCCACAACCACTGACTACAATTCCCAGCCTCTGGTAGTCATCCTTCTACTCTCTATTTCCATGAGTTCAATTGTTTTGATTTTTAGATCCCACAAATGAGCAAGGACATGCAATGTTTATCTTTTTGCGCCTGGCTTATTTCACGTAACTTAATGATCTCCAGTTCCATTCATGTTTTTGCAAATGACTGAATTTCATTCTTTTTATGGCTGAATACTACTCCATTGTATACACGTACCACATTTTCTTTATCCATTCATCTGTTGATGGACACTTATATTAAAGATATTTTTAAGTGGCATTTTTGTATAAGCGGAGAGAATTTGGTTGAGGTTCTTTTCTTTTAATTTCTCTTTTTATTTTTCTCTTTCTTTTTTTCTCTCTTGTCTTGAGCACCATTTGCTAAAAAGGATATCCTTCCTGTATTAAATTTTTTGAACCTTTGTCAAACTCTAAACTTGCACCCTGTCAAAATGGCGAACTTTTAGTTTCTTTGTCAAAACTCAGTTGGGGCCGGGCGTGGTGGCTCCCGCCTATAATCCCAGCACTTTGGGAGGCCGAGGCAGGTGGATAACGAGGTCAGGAGATTGAGACCATCCCGGCTAACATGGTGAAACCCCGTCTCTACTAAAAAATACAAAAAAAAAAAAAAAAAAAAAAGCCAGCGTGGTGGCGGGCCCCTGTGGTCCCAGCTACTAGGGAGGCTGAGGCAGGAGAATGGTGTGAACCCAGGAGGCAGAGCTTGCAGTGAACCGAGATCGCGCCACTGCACTCCAGCCTGGTGACAGAGCAAGACTCCGTCAAAAAAAACAAAACAAAACAAAACAAAACAAAACAAACAAAAAAACACATACACAAAAAAAAACTTAGGATGGTGTATTTTTGGTTTATCTTTTCTTTTTCATTCATCTATGTGTCTTTCCCTTTACCCCACCACACAATCTTGATTATTGTAAAGAAATCAAAGAGACGTATTATTTCCTCCTTCTCCTTCTTCATGAAATTGTTTAGCTATTTAGTTTCTTTGCCCTTCTATAGCTACAAAAAAATCATTCCGGGATTTTGGTAATGCTAATGTTAAAACTGTATGCTAATTTAAGGGCAAACTGACATCTTTATATGCTAAGTCTTCCAAGCCATAAACACAGTATATCTCTCCATTTAAATTTCCATTTCTTTAATCTGGTCCAGGTGTTCTAGATATAGTCCCATATGAACTTTGCCAGATTTATACCTAAGTATTGCATTTACTTTGAGCAGTTTTCACTTGTACTATATTTTAAAATTTTATTTGTGTTTATTGCTAGTATTTAAAAATAAAATTAATTTTTGCTTATCTCGGGTCCTGCCACCTTGCTGATCTTACTTCTGAGTTCTAGGATTTTTTTTTTTTTTTCTTGTAAATTCCTGAGGATTTTCCATACAGACAATTATGTCACTTAAAAATAAGAACAGTTTTATTTCTTCCCTTCTTGTCTGTATGCATTTTCTTTGTTTTTCTTACCTTATTGCACAGGCTAAAATTTCCAACACTATGTGGAATAAGAATGGTAAGAACAGATATCCTTGCTTTTCCTCCCATGTTTGAGAAAACATTGTTTCTCTCTATTACATGCAAAGTTATCTGTAAGTTTTTTGTAGATATGCCTTATCAATTTGAGGAAATTCCTCTCTATTCCAATTTTTCTCAGAATCTTTAATCATAAGTGATTGTTGAATTTTGGAAATGTTTTTCTCCATTAATTAATATGGTCATATAATTTTTCAACTTTAGCCTGTAGATATGGTGGGATTACATTGATAGGTTTTGAACTTCTAACTAACTTTACATCCCTAGAGTAGGAAAAATTAAAAGCTGCACTTAGTCATGTTGTATAATTTCTTAATATATTGCTGAACACTATTTTATAATATTTGTTAAGAATTTTTGCACTTATATCAGTCTATAGTTTTCTTTTTTAAAAAGTTCCAGTGCTATTCAAATTATCTGTTTCATATGGAGTCAGTTGTGGTAGATTGTGTTTGTTGTGAAATTGGTCTATTTCATCTAAGTTGTTAAATTTATGTGTGTGGAGGTGTTCTTTGAAATATCATATTTTTCTTTTGAGCACTACAGGGCTTATAGCAATACATTCTATTTTATTTATGTTATTGGTAATTTGTGCCGTATTTCTTTTCCTTGTCAGTTTTCCAAGAGTCATTTTATTGATTTTTAAAATAACTAGATTTCTGTTTCATTTATTCAATCTATATTTTCAGTTTTAAATTGTATTGATTTCTATAATTTATTATTGCATTTCTTCTGTTTGCTTGGGTTTATTTCACTCTTCATTTCCCAGGTTCTTGATTTGAGTGTTCAGGTTATTGCTCTGAGAGTTTTCCTATTTTCTAATATATTCTTTATGTGTGATAAATTTCTCTGTCAGCACTGTTTTGGTTATGTTTTACAAATTTTGATATGTTGTATTTTTATTTTTATTCAGTTCTATGCATTTTGTTTTCCTTGAGAGTTTCTCTTTGACTAATAGATTATTTAAAGTGTATAGTTTAGTTTGCATGTGCTTGGAGATTTTCCTGTTATTTTTCTTATTGATTTCTAATTTGACGCCCTTGGGTTGGAAATTTGTAAAGCTTCATTTGATGGCCCAGGATATGTTTTATTTTCATATAAGTTCCGAGAAAACTTGAAAAGAATGTGCGTTCTGCTCCTGTTGGGTGGAGTGTACTATAAACATTGATTAGATCCTACAGATTGGTGGTGTTGATGAGTTCTATATCCTTGCTGATTTCCTGTCTAGCTGTTCTCTTAATTGTTGAGAGAGAGGTTTTAAAATCTTTCTACGTAATTGTGAATTTGTCTATTTCCCCTTTCAATTCTATCAACTTTTGCTTTGCATATTTTGCTACTCTATTGTTGGTAAATACATGTTTGGAATTGCTATGTCTTCTTGGTAAATTCACTATTTTATTACTATATTGCACCTCTCTCTGTCTCTGGTAATTTTCTTCTTCTGAACTCTACTTCATCTGATAGTAATAAAGCCACCCTGCTTTTCTTGGATTAATATTTGCATGATGTTTTTTCCATTTGACCTGTCTATATAATCACATTTGAGGTGAGATTATGATAAATAACATATATTTGGTAACGTTTTCTTAGCCATTCTTCCAATTTCTGTCTTTTGATTGGTTTATTTAGGTCATTCATATTTAATATAATTAAGTTAAGGTTTAAAGCCAACTATTTTCTTTTTCTTTTGCTTTTTTGTTCTATTTATTATTTTTTCTTTTATTCATTCCTGTGAGTTGCTTGTACATTTATTAAAATTCCCTTTTGATTTACTGATGTTTTTGAGTGTTTCTTTTTATATAGCAGCCACTAAATATGTAGGTTATTGTTGTTATCATTATAGAGATTTAAATAGAGTATAGAAACCTTAACTCCCTTTACATCCCTTTAGCTTGACCCATATAAAATATTATTGTCTTAAATATTTTCTGTATGTATCCTTAGAAACACAGTAGACAACATCATAATTTTTGCTTCAACTTTAAAACATTATTTTGAAACCTTGAGAGAAGAAAACCCATTCAGTTTACCCATATTTTTGTTTATCATGTTCTTTCTTTTCTCAGATATTTTAAGGTTACTTTGTTAAAAAATCATTTTCCTTATGTTCATAGAACTTCTTTTAGTCATTCTTTTAAGGTAGATCTACAGATAATAAATTCTCTTAGTTTTCCTTCACCTGAGAATGTGTTAATTTTTCATTTATTGCTGAAGGATATTTTTACTGGGTATATAATTCTAGCTTGATAGTTCTGTTTTGTCAACACTTGAAATATATTATGCCATTTTATTCTGGCCTCAGTGCTTTCTGATAAGTTATCTTCAGTGTCACTCAAATTGTTTTCCATCTATATTTATAAGGTATTTTTTTCTCCAGCTATTTTCAAATTTTGCCTTGTTTTCAGTTTTCAGAAATGTAAATACACTGTGTCTTGGAATAAATATTTAGGGTTTTACCCGGTTTAGTGTTCATTCAGCTTTTTGAATCTGTAAGTATATCTCTATTGCCAAAGTTGGGACTCTGCAACCACTATTCTTTCAATTTCTTTTTCAGTCTCACTCCTCTTCACTTCTTATGGGACTCTGATAGGAATGTTATATATTTTGTTATGCTATACAAGTTACTGAGGTTCTGTTTATTTGTTTATTTATTCTTTTGTTTATTTTCTCAACCAGATTAGGTAGCTTGTATCACTCCATCTTCTGTTTCATAGATTTCATTGATTCTTTTCTGTCTCCCACATTCTGCTATCAGCATATCTATTGAGCATTTTATGCCAGTTATTGTATTTTTCAGTTCTCGAATTTCCATTTGGTTCTGCTTTCTATTTTCTATGTCTTTGCTGAGGATTTCTATAACCTTGCTGAGGCTTCTTATTCTTTCCTGTGTTTGAAGCATGTTTGTAATTGCTGATTAAAACATTTGTATCATGGCTGCCTTAAAAATCTTTGTCAAATCATTCTAATGTCTACCATCTCAGTGTTGACATCTATTGATTTCCACTTTTTACACAGTTTGAGATATTCTTATATCTAAGTATGGAAGTGATTTTCTATTGAAATTTTTTATTATCCATTTTTGTATTATATGAGACTTTGGATCCTATTTAAAACTTTGTTTTAACTGGTCTTCCATGATCTTGCTTTGTTAAGGGAAGGGAAAGGCTATCTCATTAGAGGCACTCAGCTTCTGTTGACTTATGATATCAACTGAAGAAAGAAGAAATCAATGAAACAGAGATAGAATGATACAAATTTCCTAATATGAACATTTGAGAAAATAAACAAAAAATATAGGGGGCTTATTGCTGCTGGGCAAAGGTGAGATTTCCAGCTCCCCATATGGCTTCCACAGACACCACAATTGGGTAACCTCATTACTGCTTGCTGATATTGAAGGTCCTGACCCCTCACTGAGCTTCCTCTGACAGCACCGCAGCAATGAAGAAGATGGGCATCTCATTATTTCTGAGTAGAGATGGAAGTTCAAGATCCCCACTTTGTTTTGTATGGAATTGGGTAAGGGATTGGTGGGGGGGACTGCTTATTACCAGATGGATGAAAGTCCTAGCTACCTACTTGGCTTTTTCTGATACCAGCCTGGTAGCAACTGGGGCACCTTGTCACAGCCTCATGAGTGTGGAATTTTAGGCTTCCCACTCAGACCTAGGTGGTATAGTTGGGGGTGGGACCACGGTTTCTTTCTGTCTTGTTTGACTACAGTAGAATGATTATTGTTTAATAGGGTCCTGTTTTGGTAGGCTGCCCCTTTCCTGGTTTTTGGCTATAGAGAACAGGCTTTTCTTGGAGCTTTCTCGTTTTGTTTTCTTTTATTTTTGGTGTAAAAGTGTTCACATTTCTGAGTTGACAACTTCTTCAGCATCATGTCTGGAACATATGAGGCAAAAGGAAAATTCAGAGAACTTGCTGTAGCCTCATTTCCAGGTCTCATGGTAACTGGGTGGTCCCTTCTTGTCTCCACCTTTGAAGGTCCTCATTATTTTTAAAATGTATATAATGTCCAGAGATTTTAGATTTACTGAGAAGAAATGAATTAAATGTCCACTTCATTTTCCCATAATTAGAAGTCTCCAGGCTTCCTTTTCTGGTAGTAATTTTTAAGCTTTTTTCAAAGGAAATTTCATACAAAAATCAATCTTAAAATAGGGATAAAGCTGAAAGTATTTGAAAAAAAAGATGTTTTGAGCTCCATATCTCGGACTCCTTAATGCTCTTGTTATGAAGCAAGAGTAAAGGGTGCTGAATTTGAACATTACATAATCCTGAATTTTGACTTTTTTTCTATGACTTATGCAAGGACAAGAACAATGACTCCGTTGAGGTTCTCTGATGAGCCAAAAATGTGACACTAGCCATTATCACTCTCCTCTCCTTTGTAACTAACAGGATGAATCCTCCTTCATCAAGAAATATAAGGTAATTTTTTATTACTTGATAAATGAAAATTGTCAAGATTAACAAATGGCAGTCTCTTTAGCAAAGAGTATATTTCTCGTCCTTTAAATAAATATGTGCTGAGTACTTACTGCATACACAGCATCATGGGCAGTAGGAGGGGCTGGTTATACAATGTTTAGGTCACAATGAAAAATGAAAATGTCGAACTGATTATTCCAAAACAAGGGGAAATGCTATTCAAGGTACTGACACATACAATCCTTTTCTTTCACTCTCTTGGCCTGTCCTCATTTATTTCATTTGCTATTTAGTGTCATGCTCCCTCAGGCAATGGGGTACTCCACTTCTTAGGCATCTCCCCTTCCCACAGGAAAACTGCTACAGCTCACAGTGGACAGTCCACCCCAATAAATTATAGCTTCTGTTTCAGCGTATGCTCGGTACCTGCTTCAGGTGTGGATGAGGGGTTTGGTAGTCCCCTGCGAGTGTGCTGCAGTGTTCCCAGCCTTAAACTGGGATAGCTACCACCATGCTTCACCCTAAGACACAGGAGCCAATACATCTCATTCCAACCCTTCCTGCACATAAGCACTTACCATGGGCAGTGGCATCAAGGAGGAGGGTAGGTAGTTCCTAGAGTGCCAGGGATTGGGGAGTGGGCAGTCTGGAATGCACATTAGGGAGGAAGGAAGGAGGCAAAATTATGTGTGAGCAAGGCTCCAACCCTGTGACACATATTCCATTGTCCCACAAGACTTCATTACAAACACAAATGATTTCAAAGATAAAATTGTTAAGAAATTTTAAGATGGCAGTCACAAAGCATTAAACCTCAACCATGGGACCCTTCTTAGGACAGGGCCCTAGGTGACTGTATGGTTTTCATGCCATAAAGCTGGCCCTGGCACTAGGGACACGATAAGGTAATAAATACCTTGGAATTCTTTGGAGGACTTCAAAGAAACTGGTTAAAAAAAAACACTTTGGTCTTTTAAGCATATATTTTATGTGTTTTGTTAACACACAGTGAAGGAATTTGACTATTTTTTAACTAAATTGTGTTGTTTTGACATTCGGGAGACATTAACACTTTTAAGTGGCTTTGAGATGGGTCCATTGACTTTCTTTACTTCATCATATCTTGGTATTACGGTAAAGACACGTATTTTGTTCTCATAAATTTCTTAATGATCCCATTATTATTCTGTAATTATTCCTTCAAGACAGAAACTAAGTTCCATTACTCAATAGGGACTATTTTATTTCATCTACAACAAAGAAGCTACAGCATATTTACTGTCAATGGTGAACTGAAAATCCTCAAATGACTCTCATCAACATCCTTTTTCATTTTTTTCTCATATTGTTTTTTAAATAAGTCTCTTTTTTTAACCATCAGTGGAACTCAACATTAATTTTGTGAATTGAATCAGTATGTCCCTCTAAACAAATGGCTAACAGAATTAGATAACTTGGATTGGCATCAAATATCTCTCTAATTTTCATGTAAAAAATACATTTTTCAAATGATGAGATAAATCACTAAAAGTCAAAATACACGTTTTATAGGCGATTGAGATTTTGTTATAAATTCTAATCATCCTTTTAATAACATCAATGGTAATATAATAACTTTAATTGAACAATGTTTATGTGCCAGAAAGTACGTTATATGATTGATGTGCCCTTACCACATTAATGTTTACATTTAGTCTTTCAGTGTTGCAAAGTGAGTACTTTTTTTTTCTTTCTTCTTTTTTTTTTTTTTTAACTTAACATAGTGTCCTCAAGGTTCATTCATGTTGTAGCATGTGTCAGGATTTGCTTCCTTTATAAAGCTGCATATATTTATTAGATTTTTAATGTATGTTTTATGTTCTGTTCCCTTCCTTCCCACCCCACAGTTTTGTTTTGATTTTTCCAACTTTTATTTTAAGTTAAGAGATGCATATGTAGGATGTGCAAGTTTGTTACATAGGTAAATGTGGGACATAGTGCTGTGCTGCACAGATCATCCCTTCACCCAGGCATTAAGCCCAGCATCTACTAGCTATTCTTTCTCATTCTCTCCTTCCTCCCAACCCCTACCCACAAAGTACTATTGTTTCCGTTTTGCAGATGAGAAAATGGAAGCACAGCAGAGCTAAATAATTTGTCCTATGCAAGTGAGAGAGGTGCAGTTTCTTTAAGACCCAGGTTTTTTCCAGTCTATATGGTCTCCCCAGAAATGCCCTTCCTTTGCAAAGAAAGAAATATTTCTATTTTTAAAATTTTAAAATACTATTTTTTACAGATAGATGCTTCTCTTAGATGACTGGGTAATCCAAGGATCATTATTCATTGTGTTGTTGTGTGATGTTTTTGATTATATATTTAGCCATTAAAATATATAGAAACACCTCATATCAAGAATAAAGTTAATTTAAAGGACTATTTGAAAGAATTGGCTTAAGAATAATGAAATTTGACTATAACACTCTTGATAAACAGATGCATATATCTTGAAACTCAAGCATGAAGACTTGGTTACTAAAGAACAAAAAGGATCTATGATAACTGGATTCTCAAAGACATCTTTTGGTATAAACCTCAAACATAGCATAGCAATAAGGCTCCAGGGTGGGTTAATTTAACATTTGCATCACAAAGTTAATTTGAAATTAGCTTATCTTTCTGTCTTTGTTCCAGTGTTTCTATCAACTCTGACTAATTATGCAACTTCTTCTTCTTTTTTTTTTTTTTTTTTTTCCCCACAGAGTTTTGCTCTTGTTGCCCAGGCTGGAGTGCAATGGCACGATCTTGGCTCACTGCAACCTCCTCCTCCCGGATTCAAGCGATTCTCCTGCCTCAGCCTCCAGAGTAGCTGGGATTATAGGCATGCACCACCACACCGAGCTACTTTTTTGTATTATTAGTAGAGACGAGGTTTTGCCATGTTGGCCAGGCTAGTTTCAAACTCCTGACCTCAACTGATCCACCTGCCCTGGACTCCCAAAGTGCTGGGATTACAGGCATGAGCCACCACGCATGGCCCAATTCTATAATTTCTATGTGGAACTTAGCTGGAATGTTAGCTTGAATCTCTAGAAATAATGGATGTGGATTATCACACAGTATCATTTTCTTAAGTGATTAGAATATATTTCAGTATAAATAGAATATATTTACCTATTTATTTAGTACTGTGTAGCCTCATAATTCTTCACTATTAAAAAAAGTTTTGAACTAAATATGTTATTTTAAGGAGTTTACTTATGTTGTTTCTCTTTCTTGTTATTGTTTCCCTCTCTTATGGTTTAAAGAAAATTATAGAAATCTGATAATTTTTATTGTCTTTATTTTCTATATTGGGAGACAGTTTATCCTGTGGTTAAGAGTGCAAACTCTGAAACCAGGCTTCCTCATTTTGAGTCCCACTTCTGTCTTTACTATTGTGAGGCTTTGAAAAAGTCATTTAAATTCAGTGGGTCTCAGTTTCCTCTTTGTTAGTTTATGCAAAGTGCTAAAAACAGGGCCTGGTAAACATTATTAAGCATTAACTATTAATACTGCTTTATTGTATATTATTGTTATAGCTGAAGTTAGCTTCCAAGGTCATCTAGTCTTATAAGTAACCATCAGTAGGGAGAAAAGGAAACTAGTTTCAAGTATTTTCATGAACTTAGATTCAGTTACTCAATAGGTACATTAGAACTGAAATATATCACCTCATTCTTAGATAAGATCTTTTTCATTTACTCAGCATAGGTTGATAATTAATGACTTTCAACCTATCTGAGTATCAAGTTCTCAGTAAGTTGGGGCCTTTCTTCAGTTGCCCATGCTTTCATGAGTATTTAAATCCTTCTGTATAAAGTATCCTTCCCCCTAAAATGGTTTTGGCTGCTTCACACTCACCCCTTAGGATTCAGCTTTCTCTATGACTACTTATTTGGAAAGCCTTCCTTGAGCAAACCCTCAATCCTCACCTGTTCCAAAACAAGTTTATATCTTCTCTCAATCCCTTTCTCAGAACCTTGTGTTTAGCCAAATTATCCCACTGGATATATTTGCTGAATTTCTTGTAGGTCTCCCCAAGTTTTTTATTAGCTCCTTGGGGCAGAAATTCCATCTTCCATAGGAGATTATCAGTCATTTAAAAATATATACTATTTTCTGGGTTAGGAGTTGAGGCTAGAATTACCCCTGACCACACTTTCTCTAACCCCACCTTTATTTCTGAGTCCTTCCTTCTCTACTTGCTCACTAAAAGTGATAAAGTCACTGCACCCACAGGCAGAAATAAATTTTTTCTTCATTTTTTTTTTTTAATACTTGAGCCAGATCCTTGACTAGTGTATAGCAGAGTAAACTCCAGGAGTGCATGGTTTGTCCAAGATGCATTTAATGCTTTTTTTGCTCGTGATCATAGTGTTTTCACACTATTAACTTCCCAAAGTAGTTCCCATGAAAGATTATGACATATTTTGTGAAATAAAAATAGTATCAGACAACACTAGTGATAGGTTCATTTAAAAAATGATCCTATCTTTAAATATGCTCAGAAAATGCTGTATGACATTGTCCCTTCTTAGACATCACAACGTACTGTTGCATAGGAGAAGATCAGATCCACGAAGATCTGTAGTACAACAAACAAGCAAAACTTGACATTGCATGTTTAATCTAGATTTGACTTAAATTATTTGACCATGGATTCTCAGATGCAGGGTCTCATGGTACTTGTGGTCTTTAGTTCACATCGTTTCTTAACCAAAACCACAACTGAAACAGGCCGGCAACTGCCAGAATCTACATAGAAGACAATCTGCGCTAATCATTTGATGAATAGGTGCTTGTTTTTTTTAGACTCACCAAGCCAAATCTTTATCTTTTTGTAATAAGTGTGTCCTCTGTAGGTATTCTCCAATAATCCATAAGCTATTCTTGGCTTAGTACTTTTCTGGTGAGAATGAACTCTTTCTTCATGGTCTAGCTGTGAACCTGATTGAACGTCTTAGGCCAGGAGATTTGGCCAGGGGTTGCCATGTTTTCTCATCTTTGCTCTTTTATCAACATAGGATTTCCTTCAGATCTAAGATGAGGAGTCAGATGAGTCAAAGTTGTCTACATCTATGGGTCATGACACGGAAGTTGAAACCCCTGTTAAAACTTCACAGGAGTTACTGATGATGCCAAGAAATCCTGGGCCTGAGATACAAATGCTCAGCTTTAAACTTTCTTCATTTCTTGGTTTTACTATTCTTCATCACCATTTATGCAAAGAAAATAAATTTAGGTTCTTTTTCTCAATTTGTCCTCTAACTTCCAATGACATGGGATATCATTGTGACTGATCTTCAAAATTCTTAAAGAATACTTTTTACACAAGCGGCACCAAGGAAATATATGATGCTAGAAAGATACTAGGAAGTGCAGCAATTAACCGAGAATATTACAAGTCATTTTCTTGAGACTTGGCATACCTTCCTGCAAGCTTTTTATTTAGTTATTTACTTTTTAATGAAGTAATTAACTGCAATTCATTTGGATGTTATGGAGGTTGTAGTTAATTTTTATTACTAATTTTTCTTTGTGTATTTGTTGTGTTTTTCATTTACAGCTAGAACAACTGGGAAGACACTCTAGTCCATGTAGCCTTCAGACATTTGAATTTGATAGTGAAGGATCAGTACCCCCTTTGCTCAGTGTGTTTGCAGTGCAGTGGAGTTTAAATTTAATTTATTTATAATTTTCCCTTTATATTTTTTATTAAACTCTCTGCTTATTTTCCCATTCTTTTCTGACCAACAGATGGGCTTACTTCTCCTTTATGTGTTTTCATTGCTCATACCTGTAATTCAATAGTCAGAGAAATCAGACATTAGTTTGTATCACATTTGCGACGGAAAATGTTTTCTTCAAGCTGCGTTTTATTTCTGAGCTAAAAGAAAACATAATACTACCACATAACGAGTGTCTGCTTTACAGGGAAAAAAAATAAACAGGGTTCCAAGATTAAAATGATGATGGTGCTTTCCTGCTATTGTAGGAGCCTAGGTCAGCACAAGGTCACATGTCATCCCTCTCTTGGGCTGCAGTCTTTACTCACATCACTCACACACACATTAATTCAATCAACCAGAGAGATGGTTCAATTGCACTTTCTTACTTAATTTCTTGTTGACTTGTCAGATACTTATGTTTTATGAAGACATGACAAAATTCCAAAATTAAAATTTGATTATGGTAATTTATAAAATAATAAGTACTGTGATGTGATATTGATGTCTACATGTAAAAAAAAAAAAAATTCTTTTTATTCAGTTCCCAATCCAAGAATCCTCTCAATCTAGAGGGGCTACCTCTCTTGTCCTGAGCACCGTTGATTAAATCTCACCAAGCCAAATCTTTATCTTTTTGTAGTAAGTGTGTCCTCTGTCGGTATTCTCCAATACTCCATAAGCTATTCTTGGCTTGGTACTTTTCTGGTGAGAATGAACTCTTTCTTCATGGTGTAGCTGTGAACCTGATTGAACGTCTTAGGCCAGGAGATTTGGCCAGGGGTTGCCATGTTTTCTCATCTTTGCTCTTTTATCAACATAGGATTTCCTTCAGATCTAAGATGAGGAGTCAGATGAGTCAAAGTTGAAACCCCTGTTAAATCTTCACAGGAGTTACTGATGATACCAAGAAATCCTGGGCCTGAGATACAAATGTTCAGCTTTAAACTTTCTTCATTTCTTGGTTTTACTATTCTTCATCACCATTTATGCAAAGAAAATAAATCTGCTTGGGTATTCAAAATACAACTTTCTTGTTTCAATTTGTGCATTCAAACACTACCTATTTTCTCTACTACCGAAGATAACCTCCTTTCTTATGATTCACATTTTTCTTGCTCTTCAATTGTCATCCACAATTTTCTTGCCCCTTAAAATCTTCCTAGTTTAACTGATTCAATATCTATAATTTTCTTTCTCGGGTAGATTTTTATACATGAACTTACTCATGCTACAATTTCATTGTAAGCTTTATATTTTTATGTCACCAACCAATCTCTTCCAGCTTCATCAGATTGTAAAACCTCAAGGGTCCAGATCATATCCTCCATTTTCCTTTAGGGTGTTTAGTGGGGTAGAGTCCCTGTTTTTTTTGTTTTGTTTTGTTTTTTTCTCTCTCTTTCTTTGCTGCACTAAAAGGATGAAATGTAAATATTTTCTCCCCTAGGAGGCTTTGGGAAGAGAGTGAGTTTTTCAGTGGCTAATGATTTGTGCTTTGAGTTTAATGGTCCATCAAAGTCTATTAAGTAATAGTAAGAGAAAAAGAAGATTCCAAAGGAAAGTAGAAGGGGATAAACCACAATGAGACTTCAAGGGGAACTAGAAAAATGGACCAGGGAATGATCTGGTTTACAGAAGGGGAGCTTGGGCGACAAGGGGCAGGTGGGAAGGCAGAGATCTAACAGGGGAAAGCTCAGACACAGCCAAGAAATGGGGCCTAGTAATGTTAGAAGACACTAAAGCTGAATCACAGCTTGCAGCCACCCCTCACTCAAGCCTTCACTGGAGCTGGCATCTCTCCTTTCCTCTGTTTAGTGACAAAAAATGTGGCCCTTTTCCTGCCTGGCAAAGAGTTTGCCTTGACTACATTAAGCACCTCATCAGCTGTCCTTCCATCTGTGCCTGCCACCTAGGTGAGCCACTGGCCTTCTCCTGTATGAGTCAGGGTTCTGGCATACTGCATCTGTGTGATGTATCTGAAATGTTTATCTTCAGCACAGATTTCTCTTCCGGTTTCAACTTCCTATTTAGAAGATGAAACCAGAAGAAAAGTTGAAACCGGGAATTGCGTATCTACTCAGGTGTCATGGACATCTTAAACTTAACGTTGTCTATTCCAGAGCCAACCTTTCATCTTCCTCATCATAGTAAATGGAATCTTTATCTTTCTAGTTTTTTAAGCCATAAACTCAGAAGTCATTTCAAACATACTCAGGTTATGTAATATACAGAGAATTTAACAAATAACTATTTACAAAGGTGAGGGTGGCATTCAAAGAAACCACCAAGTAATATTGCAGTGCTTCTGAAATGACAGTGAGAATCCAGAGCCCAATCCTAGGCCTGAAGGGACAGCAGGAGGGAGTGGCTGCTGGACCCTGAGACAGGCAGGGAAGACTGTGTGAAGAGGACTTGGGAGGATCTGTGTTTCTTTGACAATGAAGGTAGCCAGCCCTCGGCACAGCGTGGGGGTGCAGGAGAAAACAACACCCCATGGTCACTCTCCTCCTTACCTCAGAGCTCCTACACTATTCCTGAAGTCATAGAGAAAGACAAAACAAAAGAAAATCCACCACTGATGTAAACCTAGACAGTGAGCCTCCCAGGACACAGGGCAGGGTGGAAAATGGTGAAGAGTGAAATTGATGGACGAACAGAAGAAAGAAGGCTCAATAATGGACATTTTATTGACTTTTAACTAATTATTTGACATCAATAGCCTCCACATAATGCTCCAGCATGTTTTTTTTAAACTAGAAAAATAAAACATTTGGTGGTGGGAGGAGGGGAAGGTGAAGAGAAGAGGGTATGGTAGAGTGTTAGATGAAGCAAAACTTAGAGAATGGACCAAGTCAGGGATTGGGCTGGGACAGTGGTTGATGATTTCCCTATCGCCTTTGTCCAAAGACTGAGCACAGGGGGCCTCATAACTGTTTGTTGGCTGCCTCCAATTCTCAGCCACTGGAAGCTAACATTCTTTCTGGTTTGTTCAGTTGAGCAAGTGCGTGAAGCACCTCTTGAAGACTGACTCTGCGGTGCTCACTCACACACTGACACATAATCAAATGTTTTACTGCAGTTCCATTATCTTTTCATCAAAACATTTTGAAAAAATAATGATTGACACCACCAAGTTAATTCAGTTGTGGACAAACAGTCTTCAAAATAGAGTCATCTCTCCCTGATCTGGCTCAATAGTTTACAATATTAAGTTCATAAATTAAATTACTTCTGCTTCAGACTGACTTTTCTTGAAAGCACATATTATTCTCTTTCTTTTTACATACTCAATCTGAATTAAAGTAGGTAACACAAATTGTTTGCTACAGGCCAATTTCTCTGTAAAACTACAAAAGGGAAGATCAGAAAGAAGAGGGTGAAGACTCTGTAGATTGCTAAAATAAAAGTTTTGCAAAGAAAATCTTAAACTACTTATTCCTTTGGCTCCCAGAAAATTATATTCTCTTCTCTTTCTAAGTTATTGTGGTGGAGGGGTTGTTTATTTTCATTTTAACTTTTTCATTTTTAAATTTGATGCATACATAATAGTTGTACATAATATATGGGGAACATTTGATATTTTGATATAAGCATAAAATATGTAATGATCAAATCAGGATCATTACAAACATTTATCATTGTCATCTCAAACATTTATCATTTTTTCATGTTGGTAACATTCTAAATTCATTCCCCTAGCTATTTTGAAATATATAATAAATTATTAAATATAGTCTCCCCTTGTGCTATGAAATACCACATCCTATCTTACTATCTAACTGTATTTTTGTACTCGTTAACCAACCCATTTTTACCTCCCCTTCCCCAGTACCCTTCCAAGCCTCCAGTAACCATGATTCTACCCTCTATCTCCATGGGATCATTTTTTTAGCCCCCATGTATGAGTGAGAATATGTGATATTTGTCTTCCTGTGTCCAGCTTATTTCACATATCATAATTTCCTCCAGTTACATCCATGTTGTTGCAAGTGACAAGATTTTATTATTTCTTATGACTCAATAATATTTTATTATGTCTATGTGCCATATTTTCTTTATCTATTCATCTGTTGATGGACACAGTTTGGTTCCATATCTTGACTACAGACTACTGTGAATAGCTCTACAATAAACATGGGAATGCAGATATCTCTTTGATACTGATTGCCTAGGGTTTTGGATATGTACCCAGTAGCAGGATTACTGGATCATATGGTAGTTCTATTTTTAGTTTTTTAAGGAACTTTCATACTATTTTCCTTAGTAGCTGTACTAACTTACATTCCCATCAACAGTATACAAGAGTTCCCTTTTTTTCCACATTCTCCCCAGAATTTATTTTTTGTCTTTTTTGATAAAAGCAATTTTAACTAGAATGAGATAACATCTCATTGTGGTTTTGATTTGCATTTCTCTGATGATTATCGATATAAGCATTTTTTCATATACCTGTTGGCCATTGTATGAATTCTTTTGAAACATGTTTATTCAGATCCGTTGTCTATTTTTAAATCAGGTTACCTGGCTTTTTGCTATTAAGTTGTTTGAGCTCCTTATATATTTTGGTTACTAATCCCTTTTCAGCTGGGTCATTTGCAAATATTTTCTCCCATTCTGTAGGTTGTCCCTTCACCTTGTTGATTATTCTCTTTTCTGTGCAGAAGCTTTTTAGCTTGATGTGGTCCCATTTGTCCATTTTTGCTTGGGTTGCTTGTGCTTTTGAGGTTATTGTGGGATTTTATGCATCGTTTATAACTTCTTTGACAGTCTTCTCTTTAACACATGAAACTTAAACTCCCACCCTTTATGTGGACTGGGCTTAGTAACTCATTTCTAACAAATAGGATGATAAGTGAAACCAGTTATATAGCTTCCAAGTTCTGTCATTAAAGGTTTGCCCTCTATTTTTTTTTTTTTGAGAAATATATTTTTGGAGTCCTGAGCTGCCAAGTGAGAAGTCTGCCTATGTTGAAATTGCTGTACAAGAATAAGGACCTCGAGATGAAGACAAGCCAGAGAAGCCTCACCAAGTCAAGCCCTCAGCTATTTGAGCATCATCTGCAAAAATGAATTTCTGAGATTATTCCAACCTCATCAGTGACTGATGGCATTCACAGAATGCCTGAGCAAGAAACATCCACTGAGTCCAGTCAACTCTCAGAACAATGTGCCATAATAGTAGTGAACGATCGCTATTATTTTATACCACTAATTTGGGGGTAGTTTGTTACACAGCAATAGTACCCAGAGAACTGGTGTCTCCCTTCATTAACCTCCAAATGTTGGATGTCCCTTGTCCAAGTCCTGGACCTTCTTCTCTTATCTATTAGGCTTTTTCTGTCAGTGATCTCATCTTCCCCATGGCTTTAAGTAGCATTTGTATGTTACCTCTGAAATTTTTATCTTCAGCACGATTTCTTTTCTATGTTGCAAATGGCCATTTGGATGTCTGCTCAAGTGTCACGGACATCTCAAACTTACTACCTCCCCAAGTTGACCCTTGATCATCCTCATCTTAGTAAATGACAACTCTATCCATTCTTTGCATAAGCCATAAACACAGAATTATTCTAGACAAATCTCTCCTCCTTATGTTCTCAAACCAATGAATCATCAAGTTCTTTCAATTATTTTTCTACAATTATGGCAAATGCAAATTAGTTTTGTCCCCACTAATATCACTCTAGTCCAAGTGACAGTTATTTTTCACATAGAGTAGTACAATAATTTCTCACTATTCTCTTTGTTTACAATCTTGTCATATCTATGGCTACCACTCTATCATCTGTTCTTCGTATAATAGTCACACTATTTTTTTTTAACATAAATGAAATAACTTTAGCCCCCAACTTATTTAAGAACACTCAATTAGGGCTAAAATCCAACATAATAACTGGGTGTATAAGACCTGATGATTTTGACACTGCTTTTCTCTCCAACTTCATTTTGACTTACCCTCTCCCTTGTGCATTAAATTGAGCCACACTGGCATTCTCTTAGTTCCTCAGAAATTCCACACACTTTCTGCAAGGCCTTTTACAGGTGCTGTTTCTTCTGTGTAAAATACATTTATCCCTCCTCTGGCTCTACCCTCACCCTCTAAACCACCTCCTGTCTTAATGATCTATTCATCTTTCTGATTTCAGCTTAAATACCAGTTCCTCAAGCAACATCTCTGACTTCTTCTCCATCTGATTTTGATTTCTTATGTTAGTCTTCAAAAAATACTGTCCTTTTCTCTTATTGGTATTATCACAATTAGACATTACATATGTACTTTTTTTGTTGAATTGGCTTATATCTTATCTCTATCACTACTTTGCAAGCTCCATGAGAGCAGAAATCAAGTCTCATTTGCTCACTGCTCAACACCCAGAATTTAATAGTAGATGCTCAATATGTACTTATTAAATGAATATATACCTGTTCAATTTGATCTTTGGGTCAACTTTTCTGAGATACTTGGCACTTGTGCAAAAGCTCTTCTACCTGTGACTTTGTGACCATGAGATCATGTAAATAGATATCTCAGAGGGAGAAATCCCCACTGGAGGGTAACATTTCAAGAATTTCATTCAGAAACAAGTCAGAATCCAAGACCAGTCTTCACAAAAGCTATAGGACCTTACATTACCTCAACTTATGAAATCTCCAAATTGATCTCTCCATTTTTCTATTATTTCCAAGCAAGCCTACATTTCTCCTTCAACAGTGTCCATTAGAGCAAAGATTAATCAGACCACACACCAAAAAAAAATTATTAGTGTGGGTGATTTTTCTCAATTGTACTAAAAAGCAAACTACTGTTTTTTAAGAATAGAAATTGAATCCTCTTACTACTATTCCAAATATTTTCACCTGTAGCTTTATAACCATCAAAATCAACAAAATGAAAAACAAAAGCAGTTTTTATCATTTAAATAGTGTATTTTTAACTCTCTGGATAGCTTCATGGCCAATGAGCAATAATTCTAAGAACTAAATTTAAAAAAATTAAAATTAAAATAGAAAATAGAATAAACACATTAAAAAAAAACCTTTAAAGGCCAGGGAACATGAAATGACCTTCTCTCCATATATAAAATATCATCACAGTTCTCGCTTCTGATTCCTTTTAATCACAACCGTAACAAAGAATTCTAAAATAATCTTAACCTTAACAAAAATTCAACCCAGAAACAATGTGGACGAGAAATTGTGTTCATGATTACACACAATGCAGAAAAAGCCTTTGGTGAATACCTGTCACATGCATGAAGCTCTTCACCACTATTGTGGCATCCATGACAATTCAGAATAAAATAGGTCAGATAACCATCAGTCAATCACATTTTCCTTTCCTCCTGGGATCAGAAACATCCCAGCTTTCTCCCGCTGTCCTGAGCCTGATATCAACATCTCTTTTTTTAACCTGCAAGATTGTGATTGAATATTTTCCCCATCTGTCAATACTTTTAGTAAAGAATGAGCTAAATAAATTAAATCAACAGATAAAAGAGCATATGAATGAATTAAGTAGTACCCTCACTCATCACTATCCCTTCTGTAAATGACAGATTAGCTGATCATCTAAAATCTGTCAAGCAAATGCTTTTAAAATCCAGATAAATTAAAAGAGTTATAAGATCTTCTTGTTAAATGGAGGTATATGACAGCATTGTTTTGTAGATGTATTTATTAAACTCAAGTCTGAGGGCAACAATCTTGAATTTTTGAGATGAGAGTTTTCAAAATTATTATTTAAAAATATATATTTGTTCATTGTAGTGGACTCATTAAGTTCTACTTTCTAATGCTCTATCTTTCTTTTTCAGAAATTTAACTAGGAACAGTTCATGGTTTATGTTTGTGCTTCTGTGTTGCCTATCTAAAAGTGGTATTGCAGGATATTAAGAAATGTTATGTATTTTAAAATCTTCTTGTTTAAGAAGGTCTTAAAATACTGAGTTGTTATAAATAGGTTTCTTGTGAATTTAGAGACTTTAATAAATGCTATTGTACATTTGGGGATCTCCAGATGAAGGCATAAAAAAGCAGGATATTCAAAATGGTTTGATCTCAGAATCCTTTTATTTGTGGGAACATCTCAAGAAACTAGTGGTTAACCAAACTTCTTGAGAAACTGCTCCCCCCAAATTCCATAAGCATAAGGCAGCCCAGAGGCCACTCAACAAGGGCAGTAATCCCATCAGGAGGCCTCTACCCTCAAGGCCCTCACCCTCACCTTCCAAAGGCCCTATTTCCAAATATCATCTCATTGGGGATTAGGGTTGCAATGTATGAATTTTAGGTGAACACGAATATGCATTCCATAAGAACTGTAGAGCATGATTTTTCTTCATTTGCAAATCTTCATGTCTGCCACATGTAAGATGTTATACTAGGAACTGGGGATGTAAGCATGGATATAAAAGAGGAATGAAAGTGATAGACTACCTCTAGAGAGCTTGCAGTTAAGGAGGAGAGAGAAAACCTTCATAAAATTAACTATACAGTGTATTTCAGAACCTACAATCTTGTTTCCTACCTTCACGAAGATTTTAGCCTAGTAAGAGTGAAAGACAATTAAACATGAACTTATAAGACCATGTACGAAGTACTTCGATTGGGGAAATGTACACTGAAAGGATATCAAAGACAGGAGTAAAAGGACATGATAGCCAGAGAAAAATAATCTTGAGACCTAGTCACAGCAGCTCTCCACCCATAGCTATTCACCTAACACTTTAAGCTTCAATTTACTCATGGGTAAAAAGGGCGGGTGGGAGTCCATGACCTCAAGGCTCTTTAGCAATTCTCAGTGTCTAATCTATTTTTCTGTCCTGTATGTTTGCAAAGGCAAGGTTTAAAGAATTGGAGCAGCCAAGAAAAGAATTAGCAAGCAATCTGCTTCAACATTGGTTTTATTTCCTATTTATTTTATTATCAAACTTACACTAAAACAACTTTGCTAATTGTTTGAAACAAAGGATCATTACTCAGAAAGCAGCATCTCAGCTGTGTTATGATTAAAAGACTCTGAAAAGCTCAGGAAGTATAGTTTTCTCCAGCATTGTTTTTCCTCTTTTCTACAAAAACCTTTTTGTGCAGGTTCAAGTGCAAGATTAGATATTAATTTGATTCTTTATATTATAGACAGTCTTTAACACAGCATTGAGATATGGGCTTATCTAGAGAGACTGTTTTGAAAGAAATGCTGCTATTCAAAGCGATAGGCCAGCTTTGTTTTTCTAAATTATTCAGAACAGAAATAACTGGCTGATTTGCTGATATGCAGATAAATATCAGGTATTATTTAGCCAGCACCAACTTGCCTGAATATCTGACTATCTTTCCACTATTCTGGGAATAGTGAACCTAAAAAAAAAAAAAAAAAAAAAAAAAAAAAAGCTTTGCTTCCTACAGAGTAAATATTAGATGTTAGATAGTACCCCTAGGACAGAAGAAAATTAGATAAGCTCTATTTTCTTGCACAAGAAGAAATTCAGCCTCTTCAAATACTGATGGAAAGTCCTCTCTGGGTGGACCTGTCAGTTTCAAAATGGAGGCACTAAAACTGAAATAAATTACTACTTGGTTACAACCACAAGCAAGGACAATTCTCTAGTCATTTCCCAACTAGAAATAATGAAATCACAATAACTTAGGAGAAGATGTAAAATACAACTACTTTCCTTTCAAGTCCTGCTGCCTCTCTGCTTTTATCTCCACCTGGCTTTCTAAATTCTCTGGCTTTTCATTTGTACTTTGAAAACCTTTTCACTGAATTTACTATTAAATTTAAATAAAAATTCCAAGCAGCTGTATTAGGTTTGGTTTTGGAATATCCTTTCCTCTGAGCTCCCTTTGGTTTTCTCATTTTAAGGCAAGCGTCCTCCCTGTCTTCAGCTTCCCAAATAGTTGACCCCTCGAACTATGTTTTCTCCTTTGATGCTAATGCTACCAGTTTCTCTACTGCCCTCCACTGAACCACTCCTGTTACCTTTCATTCTTTCTACACTTTTATCTACTTTGTTCCTATTACTGTCAATGTAAAAATGAGACATACCTTCCCCCTCACTTAAAAATTCTGTTCTCAAGTACATAATTATTTCTATCTTTCCTTTATGGTGATCCACCTAGAGCAACCCTAGCTAATGCTGGCTAAGAAAACGTTCTCTTTTGAATGTTATGCTAGAGAGCACAGAAACGTGTCCATGTTAGCCCTATAGCAAGGACAAACTATCTCTGGAGGTCGTTGCTCAAAGAGCAGATTTTAGTTTTCACACATAGCCTCACCGCCCTGTTTGCCCTATTTTCCTCTATATGAAGAGCAAGCCCTTCCTACCTGTGACAAGGGCAGATGCTACTTTTGCCCAACAGCTTATCCCTGCTGTGTGTTTCTGTCGGCACTGCCAAGATTTGGGCACCAAGTGGACGGAGCCCGCGGCATCTGCCACAGAGCTATAAGAACCCAGGCAGCAATATGTCTGCCTGCAGACAAGTCCTTGTGGAGTGGAAAGACAAATCCAGGAGAGCAGGATAGATTCCATACCAACCCCAACCGTCACCAGTGCCCTTCTCAACCTCCTATTACATTGAAAAACAGAAGCACAGGATGGAATGTTTTCAATCACAGAGCTTTGTTGGAAGGAAGATTCCAGGTGGTAAGGGGAGATTTGAGCACCAAATAGACACAGGGTTAACCTTGCAGGTGGTCAGAGCAGGTGTATACCCACATGGTAAAATCTTAGAGGTCCTATAAATATTCCTACCTCTAAAAGAATACATAGAAAATGTTTAAAATACCCCTGACAGAGATCCAACCCTTTGCAGGTCTTCTGCTACCTGATAAAATGCAAATTCCTCCACGTAGAAATATATTTGAAGTGCATTTATCGGTATCATCTTGGTGCTAAAGAATTTACAGTTAGCTCCCCTAGTGAAATTCAGCATGTTTTTATTGTTGGTAAGTTGAAAAAGAATTTTTCACCTGATAAATGAGGAAAGATGATAGGGAAAGGTAGAAAGGAAGGGTAAGGACACAAAAAAACTTTGCCAGGCAGACAATCTGGTACTAGTACTTTTCGGTGTAAAAAACAAAGCAACTGGCAGTGCATTCTCCAAGTTCTGAAATCCTGGTCCTGTTCTTATTCTACTCAAGTTGCATTAAGAAAAAACATTGCCAGGGTGTTTGACTTTTCTCTATTTCCATGGGATTCTAAATTTTTCTAAATCCAATAGCCCCCTCCCCAAAATCCTACCATAGATAGTTTTACCTCTGTATAGAAAAACATCATTCCATTATTATAATCATATTGCTCTACATAATTTATTCAAGACTTTGCTTAATTATTTCTCAGAACTCTCTATGTTGCTAATTATGTAAAGTAATATGAATTTCACTAGGGGAGCTAACTGTAAATTCTTTAGCACCAAGATGATACTGATGAATACACTTCAAAATATATTTCTTCCTGGAGTGTAGTGGCACAATCTCGGCTCACTGCAGCCTCCGTCTCTCAGGTGCAAGTGGTTCTCCTGCCTCAGCCTCCTGAGTAGCTGGGATTACAGGTGAGTGCCACCACGCCCAGATTTTTTGTTTGTTTGTTTGTTTCTTTTGAGATCGAGTCTGCTCTGTTGCTCAGAGCAACAGAGTGCTGTGGCGCAATCTCGGCTCGCTGCAACCTCCACCTCCAGGGTTCAAGTAGTTCTCCTCCCTCAGCCTCCCAAGGAGTTGGGATCACAGGCACGCACCACCGTGTCCAGTTCAATCTTTATATTTTTAGTAGAGACAGGATTTTGCCATGTTGGTCTCAAACTCCTAACTTTAAGTGGTCCGCCCGCCTCAGCCTCCCAAAGTGCTGGAATTACAGGTGTTAGCCACTGCAACAGGCCGATAGTATTTCAATTTGAGATAAAATTCACATAAGATTGATCAGTTTAACCATTTTCAAGTGTACATAATGATTGTTTTAATTATACTCAAAATGCAACCATCACCACTAATTTCATAACACTTTTACCCCACAGAAACTCTATCAATTAAAGTTTGTCCTCCACTCTACCTTTGCAATAGTTAATTGTACGTGTCAACTTAACTGGGCCATGGACATTCATGTATTTGGCTAACCATTATTTTTGGATGTGTCTGTTAAGGTGCTTCTGGATGAGATGAGCATTTGAATCAGGGGACTCACTAAATGAGATTAGCCTCCCAAATGTGGGCAGGTATCTGCTGATCTGTTGAGGGTCTGAATGGAACAAAACACTGAGGGAGAAATAATTCTTCCCCTTTTGCTTTACTGCTTGAGCTGGAACATTGGCCTTCTCCAGGCCTCAGTCTAAAATTCACACACCATTTTCTCTTCTAATTCCGAGGTCTTCAGATTCGAACTGAACTACTTCACCAACTTTTCTGGGTCTTTAGCTCGCAGATGGCAGATCGTGGGAGTTCTTAGCCTCCATAATTGCATGGCCAATTCCTCAAAATCTCTCTCCATGTATATACAGAGAGAGACAGAGGGAGAAAAACACGTATATATACTATATATACATTATATAAGATATATTTAGACTTATGTTATATGTATGTGTGCACACACAGTACAGGTTGAGTATCCCTCAAAATGCTTGGAATCAGAGATGTTTTGTACTTCAGATTTTTTCAGATTTTAAAATATTTACATTATACTCACCAATTGAGCATGTCAAATCTGAAAATCTGAAATCCAAAATGCTCTGATGAACATTTCCTTTGAGTATCATGATGGTACCCAAGAATTTTTCTATTTTAGAGCATTTCATATTTTACATTTTCAGATTTGGAATGCTTGACATGTATATATGTTACATATTTTACAAGATAGCTATCTATCTATCTATCAACCTATCTATCTATCTAATCTACTACAGAATATATACATATGTATAAATACATAAAATATATACTTATATAAGTATACATCTCCTATTGGTCCTGTTTCTCTGAGAAACCCTGAGATATCTTTCCTTATATTCTTTGGCAATTACTAATCTTTTTTTTGTTTCTATTAATTAGCCTATTCTGGACATTTTCTATAAATGGAATCATACAATATGTAACTTTCTGTGCTGGCTTCTTTGAGGCTCCGTTATGTTGTAGCATGCATCAGTACTTCGTTGCTTTTTATAGCTGAGTAATAGACCACTGTATGGATAGATCATTTTGTTTATTCATTCCTCAGTTAAAGGACATTGGGGCTGTTTCCACTGTTTGGCTATTATAAATAGTGCTGCATGAACATTCAAGTACAAGTTTTTGTCTGGACAACTGCTTTCATTTCTCTTGGGTATATATGTAGAAATTGAATTGCTGGGTCGAAAGGTAATTCTGTGTCTCAACATTATGAGGAAACACTAACCTGTTTTTCATAGTGGCTATACCATTTCACATTGCCACCAGCAATGGATGAGGTTTCCAGTTTCTTTACATCATCATCAACACTTGTTATTTCTCAGATTTTTGAGAAATATAGCCATATTAGTGGATATGAAGTTGTATCTCATTGTGGTTTGATTTGTTTCCCTAATAACTAATGGTTTTAAACATCTTACCATGTATATAATTAGCCATTTTTATATATTTTGGATAATTATTTATTCAAATCTTTTACCATTTTAAAACAGCATTGTTTGTATTTTTGTAATTAAGGATTCTTTATGTATGCTGTATACTAGATCCTTATCAGATATGTGACAAGCATATATTTTCTCCCATTGCATAGGTTTTTTTCACTTTCTGCATGGTATTCTTTGATGTACAACCTTCTTAATTTTAATGAAGTCCAATTTATCTCTCTCTCTCTTTTTTTTTTTTTTTTTTTTTTGCTGCTTTTAGTGTCATACATAAAACACTGTTTCCTAATCTAGGGTCATGAGAATTTTCATTTATACTTTCTTCTGAGAGCTTTACATTTTTAGCTTTTAATTCAGAATCTTTGATGCATTTTGAGTTAACTTTGGTATATAGTGTAAGGTAAGTGTCCAAATTCATTCTTTTAAATACGGACGTACAGTTGTCCTAGTATTATTTGTTGGAAAGACTATTCTTTTCAACATTTTCACTTAATAATCTTGACACCCTTGTCAAAAATCAATTGACCATAGATATATGGATTTATTCATGGGTTCTCAATTCCATTCCACTGATCTCTTTATTTATCCTCAGACCAGTACCACACTGTTTTAATTATTGTGGCTTTATTTTAAGTTTTGAAATCAGGCAGTCTGAGTCCTTCCACGTTGTTTTTCTTTTTCAAAAATTGTGACTATTTGGGAAAACTTGCAATTCAATATAAATTACAGAATTAGCTTGTCCATTTGTGCAAAATGGCATTTGGAATTTTGATAGGAATTGGATTAAATTCATATATCAATTTGGAGAGTATTGCTATCTAAATAATATTAAGTCTTTCAATGATGAACACAGGATGTCTTTCCATTTATTTAGGTTTCCTTGATATCTTTCAAAAATATTTTTTAGTTTTCATTTTATGTGTCTTGCATTTCCCTGTTTTAACTCATTTGTAAGTAAGTTTTATGCTACTATGTGGAGAACTGTTTTCTTAACTTTGTTTTCAGATAAATCACTAACACTATATAGAAATAGAACTTACTTTTGTGTGTGGATGTTGTATCAGGCAACTTTGCTGAATGTACTTGTCAGGCTAATAGATTTTTGAAGGTTTTGTTTTTGTTTTTGTTTTGTTTTTTTTAGTTTTATGCATATTGTCATGGCACCTGTGAATAAAGATAGTTCTATATCTTCCTATGCAATCTGGTTGACACTTATATTTTTTCTTGTCTAATTGCCCTTGCTGGAACTTCTGTACAATGTTGAATACATATGTTGAGAGTGGATGTCTGTCTTATTCTTGATCTTAGGGGGAGAGCTTTCAGTATTTCACAATTAAGAAGGATATTAGCTTTATATTTTTTAATAAATACCCTGCCTCAAGCCTGAGGAAGTTCCCTTCCTCTCTGAGTATTCTGAGTCTTTTTACAATGAAAGGACATTGGATCTTGTCATTTTCTCTATCAGCTGAGATGATCATGTTAACTTTTTCCTTTTTCTGCCAATATGGGATATTATATTGATTAGTTTCCTTACACTGAACTTAGGATAAAGTCCTTGGGTAAATCCCATTGACCATAGATATGCACAAACTTCTTAATTTTATTTGGTCATGGGGTATAACCTTTGTTGGATGCTGCCAAACTCAGTTTACCAGTATTTTTAGAAGAATTTTTACATCCACATTTATAAGTGATTTTTGTGATCTTTTTGTTTGCTTTTGACATTAGGGTAATATTGATCTAATAGAATGAGTTCAGAAATTTTTACTTCTTCTTTATTTTTAGAAAGAGTTTGAGAGGTATGTCTTTGAGTTATTTAAATGTTTGGTATAATTCACCAGTGAAGCCACTGAGTCCTGAGACTTTTGATGTTGTTGATGGTGGTTTGTTGATTATTGATTCAATAAATTTACTTTTTGTAGGTCCATTCAGGTTTCCTACTTATTCTTGAGTCAGTGTTGGTATTTTATGTGTTTCTAGAATTTTTTTCATTTTATTTAAGTTACCTAATTTGGTGGAATACACTGGTTCATGCATTGTTTTATAATCATTTCATTTCTGTAAGGTTGGTAATAATATCCTCAATTTATTTCTGATTTTAGTAAATCGAGTTTCCCTGTTTTTCTTGATAAGTCTTATCAAATATTTGTCATTTTTTAACCTTTCAGAGAAACAACTTTTGGTTTTATTGAGTATCTTTATTGTTTTTCTGTTCTCAATTTCATTTATTTCTGCTCTAATAGTTATTATTTTTTCCATTGGCTTGCTTTGTGGTTTTTGCTCTTTTTCTTTTATTTTCTTAAGGTGGAACCTTAGCTTATTAACTTGATAATCTTTATTTTTTTTTAATTTAGGCATTTACAGGTATAGATTTTCCTCTGAGAACTGCTTTACTATATCGTATAGGTTTTGGTATGTTATGTATTCTTTTTGTTGCTTTCAAAGCATTTACTAATATACATCACAATTTCTTGGCCCACTGAATATTTAAGAGTATACTATTTAATTTCTACATATTGGTGAGTTTTATAGATTTTCTTTTCTTGTTGATTTCTAATTTCATTTCATGTGGTCAAAAAAGTTACGGTGCATGATTTCAATCTTTATAAATTGAGATTTGTTTTTTGTCCTAATAGATCCTGGACACTATTTCATGTACTTTTCAGAACATATATTATCCTGTTGTTGGGTGGAGTTTTCTATATGTGTGCTAAGTCTAGTTGGTTTATTGTGTTCTTCAATTATTACATTTTGTTAATCTGTCCAAGTTTTCTATCCCTTACTGAGAGTAGAATATTGAGGTTCCCCCAAATTTTTGTTGACCATCGATTCAATTCCTTCAATTCTGTCAGCTTTGTTTCATACATTTTGGGTCTCTATTGTTAAGAACATATTACAGTTTGAATGGTTGTATTTCCTAAAATTAATGTGTTTAAATCCTATCCCCCAAGGTGGTAGTATTTGGAGATGGGTACTTTGGGAAGTGATTAGGTCATAAGGGAGAAGCTTTCATAAATGAGATTAGCGTCTTTATAAAAACTCATTTACTATATCTGCATTGTTGTTGTTCCTCTAGTCTTCCCTTACAGCCATCTTTTCTTGTCAATTCCCTTGTGACTTCTTTACTATATATGTTTGAATTATTCCATTAGTGGTTGCCTGGGGGTTATAATTAATATATTCTTTTTAAATAATCTAGGTAAGATTAATATCAACTTAGCTTCAATGTTGTATACAATATGTACTCTTCTATATACATAGATTTAGGACCTTCTCAGGGCTTTCCTGAGCATGTGCCTAGGCTGAGACATACACATAACTATCTAGAGTCCCAGGAATACATCAGAGTTTTTCACATCCCTTTTCTTCTAAGCTTCTTATCCTTCAGTCTTTCTTCTTAGGTATTTGATTAGTCTATTGTTCACTCCAACCATTATCAATTGCCTCAGGCAGCAGAAACAAATGCCTTTAAATGTTTTCAATAAGTGCCCCATCTCAGCAATGGGAGTCTTCAGAAATAGGTAAGGTAAAGCAAGCCCTTTGAGCCAGTCCCCCAGTGAGCCACCAGACGGGTTCAAACAAACTACCCCAGTTCTTTGAGAATTAGGTTACCTCCAGTACTGACTTCTATACTAGCTATGGGCCCCACTGAACTGTGAGATGAGGAACATAACCAGGGCAAGTAAAAATGCCACCAAGCTCTCTTACTAGTATTCAGCTTTTTATTTTTCTTTTCTTTGAATAAGTATTCACCTGGTTGCTGAAAGCTTTTGGCTAATTTTCAAAGCTCCAAAATAGTTATGATAATTTTTGCTAGTTTATTCATTGCTGTTATGGAGGGACAGACTTTTTCTATTCCTTATTCTGCCATTTTTGCTGATGTCACTGTATTTGGTGATTTGATAAGTACATAAAATTGTGTACTCACCACTATAATCATGATATAGAATGTTTATATACCCTGAAACATCTCTAGTGCTTCTGTGCAGTGCTTCCCTTGTTTCACCCTCAGAACTCTGGGGAAAATTGAACAAATTCTATCATTACATTTTTTTCCTTTTACAGATTTTATGTAAATTGAATCATTGACTATATAGTCTTTTGTGTTAGACATTTGTTTTAAAATCAAGTCTGCCAAAGGTAACAAGAGAATTCATCTTGATTTTCAAATGATTAATAATAAGCATAAGTTCTCTCCAGAAATTTTGAAAGTGGTGAAAAGGAGTCAGAGTCAATGTCTCATTCTAGTTCATTCTGAAATAATCCTAACACTCTTATAAAATATGGAGTAGCTAGAAGTGCATAAATGATAAGTATTAAAGACTTTAAAAAAAGAGCAAACATCATAGTTTGGAAAATAGCACTCGGGAGAATTATGTAAAGGTCATAGAATATGAATAAATATTAATGCTCTTATCATGCAAAATTTGAAAAAATGTGCTGTTACAACTGAAATATTATTCAAAGACAAGCATTGTAATTAAGGTTTTCCTTTTCCCATGGCAGTGGTTGAGAAATGCAGGTTTATTCTCAGGCTTTAGCCAGTTCATAATCACTTTAAAAATTCAAATGTAAGTCTTGTTGCAACAATGCTTACAAACTAAAGGAATAGCTAGTTAATTCCTCAAAAGCATGGCATTCAATCTGCTAAACATTCATATTTCTGCTTAGCATGTTCAGGAATGCTGTAGCATCATTTAGATGTTTTAATCCTCAGAAACGTACAGCTAACTGAAAAAAATCTATTAAGTCATCTCCTCTTGAGGAAACTAGGCATTTTTGGATGAACTACAGACAACTAGCACCCATATTTGGGTCAAACTCTTCTTTCCTCCTTACAAACCTCCTTTGCATTGGCTTAATTCATTCAAATAGTTTTGGAGGACTATCTGCATTTGAGACCTGGGATCAATGTAGACCCAACTGCTACTCCATTCATCAACTACCATGCTGATATTTGCTCCAAATTATTGCAATATCTAAATGTTGGCAAACATGCAGATAGGAAACTTGGTTCTGATCCACATGTCAGGCAGTAGGGTTGTTGTCTTAGCACTAGTATCCCAAAAAGTCGCCTAAAATAAGATTGAATTCAGAAGTCAGATACCTAATGCTAACATATTTTCTTTAGTTCACTTTGCATTATAATTCTTTCAAGTAGAAAAAGTGCAGCTGGAAACCATCCTTCTCAGCAAACTATCGCAAGAACAGAAAACCAAACACCGCATGTTCTCACTCATAAGTGGGAACTGAACAATGAGATCACTTGGACTCGGGAAGGGGAACATCACACACCGGGGCCTATCACTGGGAGGGGGGAGGGGGGAGGGATTGCATTGGGAGTTATACCTGATGTAAATGACGAGTTGATGGGTGCTGACGAGTTGATGGGTGCAGCACGCCAACATGGCACAAGTATACATATGTAACAAACCTGCATGTTATGCACATGTACCCTAGAACTTAGGTATAATAATAATAATAAAAAATTAAAAAAAGATGTATTTGGATTGTAAGAAGAAAATAGTAGAGAAATGAAGCATAATTTTATATTCTTTTTCTGTATCAAATAGCACTATTTTCTAAGGCTGATATAATTAACCTTGATTTTCCATAATTATTGAAAAAGTTAAGAATAAATGGGAGATTTAGGAAGATCATTAGCTGATTATATTGAAGTAAAAGAATTGCTTAGTTTTCCATATATGGATAAGCAGAATAAACATTAAAATAATGTACATAAAGTATTTTTAAAACTTTGCAAGTTCAAAAAGTAAAATGCCAAAGCCAAATTGCGTCATGGATAAAAAAGCATTAAGAGATGCACATTAATATTCATATCAAAGATACTTTTCCAGGTGAGAAACCATAAGAGATATAAATATATAAGGAGTACTTACACAAATTATTTCTTCAACAATAAAAAATGATACAATAAACAGCAGGTGTAGATGAATTAAAGAGTTTGGCAGTGACAGCAAAAGAGACTCATTTTTGTTTTTCTTACTTAAAGTATGAAAATGTTAACCTCTTGAGGGTAGAAACAAAGTCTTTTTATTTTTATATCTTCCCTAAATCAGGCACATTGTCAGGCAAATAATGGCTTCTCAGTAAATGCTTATGGAAATAAGCTAAATTCAGATTCGAATCACATAATAACTTTTATTGTTGTTGTTGTTGTTATTTTGGTCTGTAGGGAAGGGGACAAATTTTCATGGTAAGAATTTCTTTGAAAAACGGAGAAAAATGTTTGAGAAATGTTCACATAATATATTAATTCTAAGGCAAACATCCAGGATTTTTAAATGGTTATGGAAACTACCTATTTGCCACATCATGCTGTTTCTTGCTGTTGTGTCTTTGATCACAGACTTCTTTTGATGGGAAACTGATTCTGTCAATTCTTTGCCTCGTTAACTGTTTTTCATTCTTTAAGACTCAGTTCTCCTTTCATCTATTTTAGGGAGTCTTACCTTTTTCTTCAGGTTGGCTCAAGTGACCCTCTTATCTACTCCTGTATTAGTTTTTGTCTGTCTTCCCAATAGCCTGTAAGTGCTTTAAGAAAATCAATGATTTTCTTATAGTACTAATAATTTTTGCTTCTTCTGTGTGTCTCCTAGTTCTTAGAATATAGTAGATACTCTATTACTATTGAATGAATTGAAAAAGTTATGTTTAAAAAAGAAATCACTATACTATGCAAATAGTGACACATATTTAAATTGAATAGTGTATTTAATAGCACAAGTAACATTGCCTCATATAAAGTATGACTATTCATCAATATTGCCTTTTATATAAGGTATTACTTTTTATTCATCAGAAAGTATAACTATTTATTCATCAATTTAGTCATCAAAACAATAACATCAAGGTGGTATTGTTTCAGGGTTTGTGTTACTTCAAGAAATCCCCTAAATGTCCAGTTCATTAGAAGGTGTTAGATAGGGTGGAGTAAATTTAACGTTACTCCCTTCTCATAGAAAATACTTAAAATTTTTTTTGACAAAATATATAAAACAGAAATGCACTTTTGATCTTTAAACAAACTAGGAGACTGCTAAAATTTTGAAACATAAAATCAGAGAGAAGACTCCAAAAACAGTGAAAATTAAATAGTGGTTTGAGAGCACAAAGAGAGTAGATAACCGTTGCAGCAGGTCACAGAAAAAACTATCACCTTATACATATTCAGACGGATATCAAAACCAAAAATGTCACTGTGGCAAGAAACGTGACCTATAGAAACTGTAAAGCATGTCTAGAATTGATTTGGTCCTGAGGAGAAGTTAAGAATCAGACAGGTAAGCCATATTTGCAGGAAACTGTTGGTCAGTGAGGCCAGGCAGAGAAATCTCTACACTGTGAGCAGACTAATAACGCCAAATTTGGGCCTAGGATAAAATCAAGGCTAAAACAGAAATTATACCATCGTTGTCTCCTATATGGCATTGGTCTTGTCTAATTCAAATGTCTTAAAAACAGCAGGCAAAGAAAAAATTATGTCCCTCAATAATTAGCAATATTAAAAAAATTATAGAAAGCATAGAATTTACAGAAAGATCACACACACACACATACACACACACACACGCAGCCAGAAACAAAGAAAGAAAAGTGACCAAAAAAAAAGAATTTTTTTTTTTTTGAGACAGCATCTTGCTCTGTCGCCCAGGCTGTAGTGCAATGGCACGATTTCGGCTCACTGCAAGCTCCGCCTCTGGGGTTCACACCATTCTCCTGCCTCAGCCTCCGAGTAGCTGGGACTACTGGCGCCTGTCACCATGCCTGGCTAATTTTTTGTACTTTTAGTAGAGATGGGATTTCACCGTGTTAGCCAGGACGGTCTCGATCTCCTGACCTTGTGATCCACCCGCCTCGGCCTCCTAAAGTGCTGGGATTACAGAAAAAAAGAACATTTTTTAAAAAGTCTTGCCACAATACATGCGAAAGTTGTGATTAAACATTTTCCCCAAAATTTAAAAATCTAATAAAGTAAATAGTTTATAACAGAAAAGCACAAAATAGAGGTATAAATTCTCAGGGAAGAAATGGCAATCAGCAGAATATAAATTAGAGGACATCAGTAGAGGACAATAAATAAGTAAAAGAAAAGTAAATTAATATAGACATCAATAGCCTTCATATACAAAAATAACAGCCACCTTGAAGATATGGTGGATGAAAAGTCTACAATACCAGTGGTGGCAATGTGTATGAAATAGGACAGATTATAAAAAGAAATATTTATGACATTTTTAAAAAATCTGTAAAATTTTACTACAGGATCCAGAAGGAAACTTAAGCCAGTGGAAAGTATCTTTTTTTCTTGGAGTATTCTCTATCGTACATTGTATTCACATTGACATACTATGTGAGTCCTCCCTAAGTTAATACGTAAGGTTAATATGACCACTAAAAAAAATTGGCACATTTTTTTAATTAGACAAGATAATTCTTAAATTCATACAGAAACCTTGAACTAGCAATAACAACCAAAACACTCTGAAGAGCCACGAGACATGGTTTGCCCTACTAGATATCAAATGTAGTATAAAACGGTAACAGTTAAAAGAGTTTTGCACTGGCACATGAATATACAAATCAAAGGACCAGAATAGAAAACGTATCAACGGACTCATAGGTAAAACAATTTATGAAATACAATTGAATTAATTGTAAAACAATTAATTGAAATACAATTAATATTTCAAAACAGGAAAACAATAGTATTTTTAAAATAGTAGAAACGCAACAAGACAGAATAACTGTTTGGGAAAACAAACAAAAAAGAAAATGGATTTTATCTCCAATTTTTTTTCATAAGATGTATAAAACATATACATGTAAAAACAAAAATGCCACCATAAATTATAAGAAAAAAAATTGGAAAAATGTTTTAACTCCAGGAAAACAAAGGCTTTTCTAAGTAAGAAATAAATCTCTGAAGTCAATAAAGCAAATAATTGATTAAATTGACTATATACAAATAATTCCTTTATGACTCAAAATAAATAAAGTCAAAATACAAATGCCAATCAGAGAAAGAATAATTACAATTTACATAAAACCAAAGGACTAGCCCCTGAACATGGAAAAAGCCCCTACAAATCTATAAAAAGTCTGATGAAACAATGGGAAAAAGTAGACAATATACTAAAAAGCATTCAGGGAAAAGTAATATTTCTTAGCTTAATTATATAAAAATTGATATTGAAAGTACAATGAGACATTTTCAACTCAGATTGGCAAAGACCCAAATGTGCACTGGCAGAGTCCAAAAATGTTCTTTGTGGACAAGGGTGGGGGAAACACTCACACATTGTTGGTGGGGACATAAATTAGCACAGCCCCCTGTAATGGGCAATTTGGCAATAAAAATAAAAAATCAAGATATTTTAAAACTCAGGATTCCATTTTCAGAATTTCATGTGACTGAAACATTCACTGATATGTAACCTGACATGTAAGACATTATGCATGGCAAAAGACTTGCAACAACTTAATTATATAATTTAATTGAAGAATGGTCAGATAAATTTGTTACACTCATGTATGGGAAAAAATATCAGCCATTTAAAAAGAATGAAGCCATGTCTTATAAACTGATATTAAAGAGGTACAAAATGAAGTGAAGAAAAAACAAAACAAGATGTGAAATAATCCACTTAGTAAGCTGAAACTTCCATGAACAAACGGGAAAAAAAAGTATAGATATTGTATTTACTCTTACTTACATAGAATAAATCTGAAAGCCTTACTCAAGGATGCAGCAGTAATGTTGACTTCCAGAGAGAGGAACCTCAATGCTGGGAAACTGGGGGATGAAACGACTTTCTTTCACAGAATATTTTGTACATTTTGAGTTTTATTTATTTAAAAAAGAAAAGGATTGTGTAGAGAGCAGCATTGCATAGTGGGAGACAACACAAACAGGAAGCTAGGAGCCAGACAACCTGGATCCAAGCTGGACTCTGCCAGTTCCTGTCCAGGTGAGCTTGACAAAGTACTTGACTCTGTGGCCTATTTTCCTTATTTTTAAAATGGGAATAATAATACTGTCTACCCCATAAAGCTGTTATGAGAACAAAAGTAATTAACACTCATAAGGCACCTAGAAGAGTGCCTGACATATTAAAGTGTTTTATTTTATTTTTTTACTAAAATAATAGAGTAAAACACACACACAGACACAGGCACAGCCTGTGTCTGCAATAAAGCAAGGTCGACTGGATTTAGAGTCCTAGGAGAGTTGTTAGAAAAAAAGAGATCAAGTCAAGTGGAATGTCAGGCCAGGATTGCGTGTCTAGGACAGCAGCCAGAGAACTTCTGAAGGAACAAAGTTAGTTGTCAGCTTAGTTTTTGCTAATTTTGTCATATAGTTGCTGTTCCAAAGGAGGCTGAACATGCACACATAACATCAACACCACAAGGTGCAGAAATACGTAGGATTTAGGGAGAAAACTGTATTAACTAAGAAGCAGAAAAACATCCAAGATCACCTAGCTCTGATGGTCACAGCATGCTCAAGCCAGGTATAGCTGGGCAGACTGTCACAAACAGGGTTCCTGGAGACAGACCCAGCTTTCAGCGCAGCAGAATACACAGAGTGAAAGTCCTGGTCCACAGAGCTTCTGTGACTCAGCCTTTAGTACCAGCAATTCTCCCATTGACCTAAGTCCCATCCACTGAGCCATCTTTTGACTGAGTTACTGAGCAGGATGTAAATAGGCCTCTCAGGCCATCAAGATTTGTCTCTCCGTGATATTGTGTTACAATTTCAGATCCTTATTGCATCCTCTAGAAAGGAAGCACAGAATCAGATGCTAGTGTGGGTGGAAAGTTCTCTATGTACAACCTCCTGTCACTTACTTTAATACATTTGTCCAATTGGTGAGTGGCCACAGTGAAGTCACATTGAGATATTTAGTTAGAGTTTAGATTTCATCTTAATTTTTCTAGAGATACCTGCACAACTCTTTGCATCCTTTGTGATGTTAAATTCATCAGAAGCTGCCACTTTTTATAGTTACACTATTAAATCAGAAGCAAGTCTCCATCCACAGGCAAGCATTTAAAAAATAAAATAAAATTAACCCGTCTGAATGTCTCGTGCATATATAGATTCATGAAAGTTTTGCTGGGTAAGATTTGTTGTGAGCTAGATATTCTGCAAAAGTATTTTCTCACCACATGCTCCCTTACAGAAAAGGGAATGCAGAGGATGGAGCATGAATTCAACTCAGTGGTCTTGCTCTGAGTTGAAGCTTGGGTTGACCACAAACTTGCTCCTAATTGCTTTCCCTGCTATTGATCAAATGGATAGACTCTCAATGCTTTCTTTTTATTCAAGCATTTCCAAACCTTGACACCTTTTCCACACAAATACAGTAAATGTCTTTTTTTCCTTTCTTAGTTTTTTGGCTATTTTCTTCACCAATTTGTTATTAGTTAATAGTTATTACACTGTTTTTTAATAGAAAAATAAAATGTTCATTTAGGTCTCATTTCTACACTAGCCTCTCTTTTTTTCTCTTCCTAAATCAAAGTTGCTACACCTATTGCCTCAAATTGTCTTTTTATTAACATAGGCAGAGGCAGATAGACATCTGTGACTCAGGGGAAACAGAATTGTTCATAAGATTGAAAAGAGCAGATATTCTTAGCATAGAATAACAAGAAAATAAGTTTTCGTCTTTTACCTTCTTGCCAACTGTATGCTTCAACACATTCATCTCCCTTAATGTAAAATCTGGTTTGGCTATTCAGCAACTATTTGAGCCAGCAAATTAAAATTCTTAGTTTCTAATCAGTGGTGGAGCCTATGTGGTTTGGTTTTTTATTTTTATTCTTTTGGTGACTTTGGGGATCTGTAAAGGGTTCTATCGGATTATTATAGAAATTGCTGTTTGAAGCTTTTTTAATCTGGAAAGAAGTGGCTATGAATAAGGATGTACCAGTCACTATCAATTTTTCTCAAGCTGGTCCATGCCTGTTTATCCTTTTGCTGTATGTGATGACACGCATTGCAGTCTATGTGAAAATGTCCTATCTGCCAGTAGGAAAAGCTTAATAATTTATTTGCAGTTCATCTTCCTCTAGACAAGTGCATACCGTGTATTTGCTGAGCTATGTAACTGGCTCTCATAGCAGGCACATGGTCGTCTGCAAATGGTTCTTCTTGACATCTTTCCATTTTTCACGGTATTGATATTTAGCCCCTGAATGCCTCTTCTGCATTTTCAAAACAAAGCAGAAGTGAGGAATCAATTGTGTGTTGTTGGGAGGAAATGTCATGACCCTGATTATAACTGTTGCTTTTGAAGGAGAAATTATAGATGTGAAATTTGTCGAGATCAGATCCAACACATAGTACAGCTAATTCAAAAGGGCGTTCTCAGCTATGGGCAAATCCTCAGAGTCTTCAAGGCTCAACCAAAAAGGAACCCTTGAGTCATTCTCTGTACTGTGGTCTCTTTGCACCTATGCTAGGAGAATCCTGGGGGCTCCTTGTATTGGATGAAGGGAAGATGTATTCATAAAAGGACCTAGATTAGTCTGACTTTGGAGAATAGTTAAGAAAAGTATTGAATTTGTACAGGTTTTATTTGTCCTGATTTTTTTTTTTTTTTAAATAACTCTGCTCCCATTTGTAAACATCTTAGAACTTACCAATGTGATGACGTTTTGCTCCAGAATGAAATGAAATAACAACATACAAACACTCACCCACAGGATGTCAATTTAGAAGCTACCCAAATAACCTCATAGTAAGGCCTCTTTAGGCTCAGAGTTTAGACTTCAAGGGAAACATTATGAGCTTCTATGTTCTCCACTTTCTTTTTTGTCCTCCTGAGACAATCAACTCCATAAGGCTCTGATGTACAGTGCCTGCCTGGGGAAATCTAGCAGAGCCTCTGGAAAATAAAGCCAGAAAAAAACTAAAAGAATTACCTAAACATATAAAATTACTTATGGGGCTGGGCATGGAGGCTCATGCCTGTATTTCCAGTATTCTGGGAGGCTGAGGCAGGTGGATCCATTTGAGGTCAAGAGTTTGAGACTAGCCTGACCAACATGGTGAAACTCCATCTCTACTAAAAATACAAATACAGGTGCCTTTAGTCCCAGCTACTGGGGAGGCTGAGGCACAAGAATTGCTTGAACACAGGAGGTGGAGGTTGCGGTGAGCCAAGATCACACCATTGCACTCCAACCTGGGCAGAAGAATAAGACTTCATTTCCAAAAAAAAAAATAATAATACTTATAGAATATTCTGATTAGTACCACCTTGGTTTTATTCAGACTCATGGCTAGTGCTTATTTTCATGGCTCAGAGGCATTACTTGGCAGAATAAAATTTCATCCTTCCTCCAACCTGTTTTCTGCAGGGATTTCACATATTGACTAAATTTAATATCATGTCACACTGAAATGCATGATGTCTGAAACTCCTCCATGCATTCTGTACAGAGTACTAAAGAACAAGAGGCCAGTATTTTTTTCTGAGCTGAAATTTAGTTTAGGTTTTGTGCTTTTATAGTCAGTTTTAGGACATCACATAATTACATTTTTACATGAATAACTTTATGTGAATCACCTTTGGGTGACATTCTGATGTCCTTCAGACAAAGTCCTAAAGGGTGACTTCTACAGTCACTGATGCAGGTACTTTTCATCATGAGTACCTTTCCTTCAAATGTTTGGTTCTACATATTCATATTCTATGCAACATTTAGTTCTTTTTAGTCATTACATATAAAGAAAAGAAAATAGCTCTAACACTGTGAAAGGCAAATGGCCCTCCTTATATTCCCCATTTGAACACTTGAAATCCAACCCAAAGATAGTTCTTCTTCCTGTCTGGACCACTTGGGCCCTTGATGGAAGCCCAGCAGAGCCTGTTTAGAGAGCATGAAGCCATAATCTGCTGATTCATGAGGGGAAACTGTGGTAACCCAATGGAGTTCTTCACAACTGGTGTCATGAGAGCACAGGCAGAAAACACATGGTGGGAACATAGATTCATCAAGTAAAAGCTCTCAGCAAAGACCTCAGTGAGCTTAGAGAGTGGTGGGACAGAACGTGCTATCCATCAGATATGAAAACAGTAAAGTACACAAGAGAAAGAGAATGAAAAGGTAGGGTAAGGAGCCAAATACAAAATACTAGGAAAATATAAGTAAACTGTTTCAGTTTGGATAATGGACAGTTATACTTACATAAGCCCCAAACCCTGCCCCCAAAAATTCCACATGAAGTGTCAAGACAGTGAAAGGTCTGAGATTTTATCCTAGCTACACCTAACCAGTTAGTCTGCTGCTTTTATGCTTCCTAGTGAGGCAGGATTTTTCTTCTCAGTCACTTGGCAAGCCAGGGACCCCCAGCTGGCGACCCCCGACCTAGGCCTCACTTGGGCACACTGGCATCCCCCAGCTTACCTGTGTTATGGCTTGTACCCATGTTCAGTGGTTCCTGAGCTCTTGTACTATGCCCAAGAAGAATGAGGATATGCTGGACATTGAAGAGTGAGGAGGGTGAAGAAGATTTTACTGAGCAATGGAACAGCTCTTAGCAGAGAGGGAATGCAACAGGGTGGTCCCCCACCTGAAGACGGGGAAGGCTCTCAGGTAGCTGGGTCGGGGGCCTTTTATGGACTCAAAATGGGGAATGTGTGCTGACTGGTTTGTGAGTGTACAAAAAGGTTAAAGCGAAGACACTAGTCAGGGGTGGGTACGACAGTGTAGAAAACCAATTAGGAAAAGGTAGGTATAGGTAAAATATGTAAAGGGTGGGGATCAATCAGAGGAGAGTGCATCAAACAGGAAGACAAGTTCTCAATCCAGTCTGAGGATTTAACTCACAGCTTGGCTTTAAAATATCTTTGGCCTGGAGGTAGAGTTTCACCGGGACCCTCTCTTATCTGCCTAGGCATTTGGCTGCCTCCTGTCACTATCACTAGGACGTTGTTACTCAACACGCAGCAGCAGCATGAGCTTCATGTTTGACCCCTTTTGTCCCCCTTCAGGGTGACAGACAGATATTGCACATACAGTGGGTTTACATCACAGCTAAGGAATCCTGAACTAGGAAACCCAAATCTTTCATCAAACAAACTTTCCCAACACTTGCCCCAGAGGAACGCATTATTCTTACCATACTATGCAGGAAAGATAACTGCGCTCTGTTTCAGAGGGAAGCACCATATCTATGAACAAACAAGGTGAACTCTCCTTCTAAATAAGCAAAGTCTTCCTCATTTCACTTTTGTCACTGCCGTCTTCTCCACAGTTACCTTAACAGCTTGCATAGTTCCTGCAACATCTTCTTTGTGGGCAGATACTCAGCAAAAATATGTGAGATAAAGCCATAAATCTTTGACAGTTTTCATTTTTTCTGCTGTAATTGACATTTTAGCTGAACACTTGGTTTTTTCTAGACTCATTGTGTCACCTCTGGTTCCTCAAACAGTAGGGGAACATATGTTAGGCTTCTCATTTCAAAGAAATTAAGTTTCACACACATTATATTAATATGTTTGCTAATAAATCACCTGGGTTATTATATGAAATACATTTTCTCCTAGGTAATGTGTTAATTTCATGATCATGGTAGACAAATGTATGTGTTTTTAAAGTACTGACTGACACATCTATGCTATCACATAGAAAAGACAAATGTTATTCTTTTCTTGAATTGTACATTTGAACAATAGTAAAATTGAAATCAATGCTACTTTTATGAAATCAAATTACCGAATGATAGTGACATCCTGAGGTACCCCACCCTAAGCATAGGGAGTGAGAGAGATGAATCAACAAGTTTCTCACATCCTTATTTTGTAGCACACTCTATTAGCAACAGGAGGATAATGAACTGGTTCAGCAATTAGACCTGGTGGCTGCATCAATAAAAGTGTTTAGTAACTACTCCATGGTGAGCAATGCTCTCTGAAACCAGAAACTGACAGTGGGGGTTAGAGGCTAGTCATCTACCTCACATAAATAAATGTGTAATGTCAATTGGACAGAAAAAAGTTACAAGAAATTGTTTCTCAGCATGACTCATGAAAAGCTACCTAGAGTGGTTTCCTTAAAAATACACATGCACACACACACATGCACACACACACACACGAAAAAAAATACATATAATTGATACATTTCTTGACTAAAAGAAAAAAGTCTTGATACCTTAGGGTCGTTAGGTCTAGAATCTCCATCATTAACACTGATTCATTTTGCTTTCATGTTTAGTGCTGAAAATTCTGAGGTCGATTATTAGCTTAATCTTATTTACATCAAAGATGTTTCATGGCTCCTACGGCTTTAGAATTTAAGATATTCATTTGAAAGAAATAGGTAATAAGAATTGAAATTAATAAAATGATGTTTTCAAACATCTATTTTATGTGCACATTAGTTTAAAAATGTGTTGTTCGGATTGAATAAATACATTGAAATTCAGAAAGATGAATCCTAAATGTAGCTACCAAATATTGCAGGAAATGCTATGGATCAAAGAGAAATATTTTCTTCAAAGGTTTCCCAGTGCTTTAAAATATCAAAACATACTGCTAAGGCAATTAAACATGTACTATGAGAGGTCAGAATGTTATCACGTATAGGGTTCTTGTTAGTCATTATTATCTTATCCTCACCTGAAACTCTAAATATCAGTAGTTCTCCACTTTTTACAACCAACACAAACAAGTTGTTACACATATACCTGTGTCCAAAAAGTGTAGCTTATGCACTTTCTTAGTAGTATATGAAATAATGAATTTTACTATTTTTGTCATTTTTGCAAAAAAATTGAAAAAAATTTTGAAAACATGTTCTAATCAAAAGGGAAGAAGCTATGTTTATTTTGTTCACCTCTGTTTACTCAGAAGATGACATGTAACAGGAACAAACTTTGTTACATGAATTGATGTAGTGACTATTTTGTGTCAATAGATTTCCATTTAGAAGCAGGCACATTTTAAAGGCATCTTCTTTTTTTTTCCCAAGTAAATCTTTTCATCTGAAACTTTGAATCTAGTAATACAAATAGATCAAACAGTTCCATATTTCTTTCTACTAATTGTTTCTCCAAATGCATACCACTGTAATTTGAACAGGCTTACTCTTTATAATGTATTTTCATGAAAACACTGTGAAGGAATTACTATTTCACCAATAACTTTTCTCTTTTGGGGAATTCAAAAGATCATCTCATCTTCACTGTTTAAAAATGTTGGTGATGCCATTCTTTTCTTCTGATATGTTACTTTATTTATGCTAGATAAAGAAGACTGATATATTGTAGTAAAACATAATTCAAAATAATAATTTAACTAATATAGAGATTGAAAGGTAATATTTAGTTAATTTTGGCAACATTTATTAAACAGTAATTGAAATAAATTTAACTTGTTTCAGAACTAGACAAAATGAATTTGATAAGTGCATCTATCAAAAGTAGGAAATTTGTATGCAACAAGGCTGTCAGAATATATGAATCTGATAGCTACTGAGATATACCAAAGGGCTATGGTGACCCCAGATGTTTAACTGGAAAGAAGAGTGAAGTGTTTTTAACTCTATCCACTTGTATGGTCTTACATTTTTGTATTAATAAAGTGAAATCCTTGCCTTCTCCCACAGCATATCTTTTTTCCCTAGTAGGTAGCTTGATGTCAACCATAAATCATGTATGTGGATAACATGGACCATGGATTCCAACCTACATCTAAATTGGCTTCATAAAATTCAAGTAAAGTAAAAAAACAGATTTCCTTTTTTTTAAATTACTGGACAAAGGAGAAAATACCTATGCACACAATTTGTGTTTATATCATTTATCAATTAAACTTTCTAATATATTCATGTTTAAATATCTCTTAACTTTAAAAGTAGAGATTTTTTTTTGGTTATAAAAATCTTTAAATACAACAAACAGATAATCTTATACATTTGGAAAATATACACTATTTATTTTCAAAGATATGTAACAGTAAGCTATTTTCCAATGACATTAAACTATGCTTGAAAGGAATTATTTATAAGCACTGATTATGTAGCATTGCAAATATTTATTCTAAAATGCTAGAAGAAAAAATGGAACAGAATTCTCCATATTATGATCACAATTACATAAAAATATCTAAAGAAAAATGACTGGAAGGAAGTACATCGAAATACAAATTGTGGTTGTTTAGGGAAATAGCAGTATTTTTCTCTCTTTTCTACTATTTTTTATTCTCTATTTTCTACAATTGGCAGTATTATTTTATAAGTATACACACATTTTATTAAAAATGATTTGCATTTAATACTTTATTTTATTTTCATTTTAAATTTCTTCTCAGTTTAACTGTTTCCTTTCATCTATTTAGATCCTTTTGCTCTGTGAGTTATGCTATTTCTTTAATTTCTTTTTCTCTAGCTTCTCAGTGTTTTTTTTGTTGTTGTTGTTGTTGTTGTTGTTGTTGTTTTTCTAACTTCTATTAGTTTTGTGCTTTCACTGCTCCCTTGATAACACTAGCTTTTGTGGATATCCTCGTTTTTGGTTTCTATTTCTGCACTTGATGATGGCAGAGGCAGTTTACAGTCATAATCAACTTGCTGTCTCATTTCCCTGACCCTTCAGCCTTCCCTGTTTCAAAAGATAGAATGTTAAGTTAATAGCAGACAAATAACTCATTAACGATGGGATTTATCATCTTTGAATCTACTCTCATAAACATCTTTTGCAGCAATAGAAATTTTGTTGACTGTAGACCCTGTGGAATTCCTTTCTTTCCAAATGCCTGAGAAGGTACTGGCTTTATAGTGTTTAGAAATTAATATACATTATTTTCCCTTTCTTCCTCTTCTACTTTCTATTTCACATACTCTTTCTCCTTCACCTTCTCCCTTTTGTATACTGCTATCAGATCCATCATTTTACCTTTCTGCCTTCTAAAAGTTTGAAACTAGTAATGAGTGACTGAGCCAGTACCATAGAAACTCCTTGACTGAGAAGCCAGTAAATGCTATATTCCCACTGCAGTCTTTTATTTTTATTTATTTATTTATTTATTTATTTTTGAGACAGAGTCTCACTCTGTCGCCCAGGCTGGAGTTCAGTGGCGCAATCTCGGCTCAAAGCAGGCTCCACCTCCCGGGTTCACGCCATTCTCCTGCCTCAGCCTCCCGAGTAGCTGGGACTACAGGCGCCCGCCACCACGCCCGGCTAATGTTGTGTATTTTTAGAAGAGACGGGGTTTCACCATGTTAGCCAGGATGGTCTCCATCTCCTGATCTTGTGATCCGCCCGTCTCGGCCTCCCAAAGTGCTGGGATTACACGAGTGAGCCACCGCGCCCGGCCCCCACAGCGGTCTTTAAAATAGACAGATTCAGGCCTAATTCCCAGCTTTGTGACTTTGGGTAAATGACTCAACCTCTCTCAGTCTTAATCCTTGTTTATTTTTGAATAGGAACAATCATGTTTTTACAAGCTTCTGTGAGCATCAATCCAAACATAGTGAGGGAAAGTGCCCTGTAAACTCCAAAGTACGTCCCAGTCCTTGTCCTTTGTATCGAATCCATAACTATTCCTTTTACCCCCTCAACACTATACTTTCTTCTCTGCTAATCCCTATGTTCCAGCTGTGCTGAAGAGTATATGATTATTTGAAAATTCCACGTACTTTTTAGTGTTGGGCCTTCCTGGAATATCAACAATCCTCTCTCAGCCTGGCAAAGTTCGTCTCATCTTTTAATTCTCAACAGTGATATTGGAATCTATAAAATCTGTGCCTTCCTGCTCTTCCAATCACACGTCAACCACAGCTGGGTTAGGGACTTTCTCTGTGCCTTCTGCTGACCTTTGTACCTTCTCTCTACTTCTCACATGATTCTTTACCTGCCTTCTCCGCTCACTAAGCTGTGAGGTCTTTAAAGGCAGAAGTTTTGTCCCTTCTCTCCATATATCAAAAGATCTAATCAAGCATCTGGTAGGCTGCAGACACTCTGTTAACACGGGATAAATAAATGAATGAATGCCAGTAAAATTATTTGCAGTAGATTATTTAATTTATCTTTGAATACTTGCCTTGAATTAAAACACAGAAAATTAATTAATTAATTAATTGATCCTACTCCACATGGGTATGATACATTTGCAATCAAGTGGCTGATTCCACAGTCAATGTGAAGAACATCATATGGTGCCTTTCTTGTCCTGAAATAGTATCTCACTGGTGGCCTGTGAAGAAAGACGATGGGTTCTATGGATATTGTTGAGGTAGAAGACACAAGGAGAGAAAAAAAATCAGCTAAATGTTAAATAATTAATGTGAAATGTATGTAATTCCAAAGGAGGGTGATTTAACTAGAAAACAGTAAACCTGCAGAAAGGAAGCCTAAATAATTACTGTTCACTTCCAGACAGTTCCTTGAATTGGATTCACATTGAGCTAAGGCTATCTGAATTAGAGGCAGCTGTATAATCCAAATGTTGTGCAGCATACAGAATCAGATTGAGTGCTTGAGTGTCTGCACCCTAGGAAATTGATTTGACGACTATGTCAATTACTTCTGGCACCAAGCTTTCTGTGGGTTGCATTACAACTGCTCTTTTGGTCAGCTGTGACTGCTTCCCCATCCACGCCTATTGTTTTAGATTTATTTACTGCACCGGCAATCATAAATTATAGACTTTTTTCTATACCATCTGGAAACTCTGGTGTCATTGTTTGGGTCACTTTTGATTACTCGCTCTTATTCTCAGCTACTGCCAAGGCTGATGTATCTTGAATTATGAAAGACTTCCGCCACAAGCTGACCTATTTGTGTGCAACCTTTCAGCATCTACATATATTTACTTTCCCCAACACATAGCTGGATAAAATAAAAAGTGTTTCCTCTGACCCTTCAGGGAATTATTTCTTTGCCTGTGATACTGAATTTTTAAAGCTCACAATTTGCCTAACCATTTGCTTGTTAACCTACTGTTAAGGTCTGATTTAACAAATTTATCATCCTCTTTTGTGGTGCTGAGAATGTAATTTTTCCAATATTTTCACCCAATCTCAATTCCCACACCGAATATTTCACTATGAATCTGAAATTAGAGTGAAAGATGTTTTTTCCTCTTTCTTCTTTTCCTTTCTTCAAATCATCCTTAAACAATGAGGCAAAGCTCTTTTTATTACTCTTTATTCTGGTGTTCAATATGCTAGCAACTGGGGCTAATTACTATACTGTAAAACTTTCCTGACTCCAGAAAATATCTTAGCAGTGTTCTTTTTTCAACCAAATGACGCTGACGCCTACCTGTATGGACAGTGTCAGCAGATTACTTTCATTTTACACAGATGGTTCACTGGCAGTCCAGATCAAATCTGAAATTGTGCTATCAAGCAGTTTTTATCCAGAGAAGCAATTTGAATATTGGAATTTTGTTGAATTTCCTAGGCCACAGCTGCTTGCATCTGACATCTGCTTCATTTTTTTGAGCAGCCAATGACTTTTTTTCTGGCAACCCCAAGGTTGAGTTTTGTCAGGTTGTGTTCAAATCTATGTAATCCTCATCAAGTATCCCTCTTTAAGTAGTGTAATACTCCACATCACACAGTGTCCGAGAATCCTGGCTCTTCTCTACTGCTCTATTTTTTAACATCAAATTTCACCTTAATTATTATTAGGAGAATCTCCATTTTCTACACCTTTTCCCCCTACAAGAGACTTCACTATCATTGGCTGAAGTCATGATCAAATTGAAGGGAGGAAAATAAAGTAGTGTTGCTAGAATTTTCTTTAAAAAATAAATCTCCCATGAGTCTTCAGTAGGTATAAGTATTGCACTTTTACCATTCTTCAAGTATCCTATTAGAGAGGCTGTAGGTATAAGGGATAGATTGTTTTCTTCCAAGGCAAAGCCCCACTGAATGTGGCCTAATTAACTTTGCATCTTGATATATTATCCAAACTATCATTTCACATCTTTGACAGTAGTGTCTACCAGCAAAACGTCATGCCAATTCATATCAGATCACTTTGTTATGTTAGATATGCAATGCCCCAACAAGACATGATATTATCAAGGCAATGTGGTAGATATTTGAAAAATTTGTATCCTGTTTGCTGCTTCACCATCAGCCTTTCACAATGCAGAATGACACAACCAATGTGTCAAGCAGTAAATCTGAGGTTTGAAGTAGTGGGATGCTTTAGCAATTGCTTGTTTTTAAACGATTTTTTAATCTACCTATAAAGTCCAAAGATACATAAAATGTTAGTTTTTAACATATTGTCATATTTGCAGATCATCTAAGTAACAGGCCTTTCAAGAAAGCAAAGAATAATATTACAAAAGCCCCTGTGATTTGCTATCTAAAAGAAGTATAAAATGCACACCATTTTCTTTTTGTTGTTAAAAGGGTGAATATTCGTTTAGTTGTGCTTTTGCTTTTAAAGAAAAATATAAATGATGCTGTTGGCAAGGTGTGATATTACTTAAGACATGTGCTTGCTATGTTCTCATCTGCCTTTTTCTTCTTGCCTATTACACAGCCTATTTACACAGAAGGGTGATGAAAACTTTACCGACTGATGCTTTTTCTCATCAAAAACTTTCAGAAAAAGAGGATTCCTTGATCTTTCTCTATTTGCACTTGTAGTTCTTTTCACTGGGCTTTTTGGAGCAAGATAATCAAGGTATCGCATCTAAGAATTTCATGTATAATAGGTCTTTAAAATACATAAAGTTAAAAAGGGAAAATGTAATACAAGGTTAGTATTGAGGGGCTTTCAGTAGTAAGATTGTATTTTAGATTTTCACAATCAGAAAAATGTGGCAAGCCAAGGAGATGAGTTGGTAGTTGGAGAGTTCTAAATATTAAAATGGGGTGTTCAAAACAGGATATGCAGTAATTTCTACTGTTTATAAGCAATGTTGGTTGCTGTCAAAGATAAACCAATATCAAGTAAAAGAAAAAATCATTTACTGAAATTGAGAAAACCCTGAAAGCAAAACCTTTTTCATTGTCTTGTCTTATTTTGTTTTAAGCTCATCAAAATAAAGGACTGACAATATGGCAGAAACAAAACAAATAAAAACTTTGATTATTGGTGATTTTCAAAGGAGCAACAGTGAATAAAAAGTGAAGTCAGGGAGTCAGAGAGACATCAGAGAAACACACATTATAATGCTGTTTAACCTTTTATTAAGATTGCTATTGTATGGCAATGCATAAAACAGTGGATATTGGGCTCATTACATCAATACTATCTTGGCACTTTCTGAGGTCACACCAGGCATCTTTTATTCATGCTGTCACTGGGAATGGAAGTTATGCTAATAGGGCTGGGTCAGGCACACCAAGGCATAAGGAGAGGTTAAACATAAATCCCAGGGAGCAGGCTCATCAACAATCACCACAGTGGCAATGAGGCTGTACCAAACAAGGGCAGAAGGGCCCACTTCTAAATCTTTGTCCTCTGTCCCTCAGATGACCAAATGGCAGTCGAATCCCATGGGACCTATTCATTCACCCTCCCATTCATTCATTCATTCATTCATGTCCATTAACAAAACACAAATGGCAAAGGGGAAATAAAAGTTCTCATGTCAACCTTCTCCATAATAAGATATGCCTGTACCATCTATGGAGTTTTACAAACCGTATTTGGACCAGATTTTATGTTCAGAGGATTGTGAAAAGCATAAAACATTTTCATATAGTTTTTAAAAAGATATTTACTCATCTTAAAATTTACCATTATTTTGTTACCGCTCCAGTTCTTCTTTTCAGTTCAGCAATGTCTAGCATCTCAGCTAAATAAAGCTCAAATTATTCTTTCTATACCCCATTCTTCATTATCTTGTCTTGTGATAAATGACCAAGATATCCTTCAAAAAGAGACATTTCAATGGATTTTACAAGGATATTGTTATTTTCTTTCAGAGTGCTGTGCTATTCTTAAAGGCACATAATGTCTATAATAAATCAATATTTTAAAATGATTTTTTATAAATCATTTACATATTTTAAAATATATTTTTAAAAGGAAACAAACAATTATCCTACAAAATAAAAGTTTACCATAAATGATCCATTTTAAAATGTAGACAAACCATAATTATATATGTCTCACTAATCACAGACAACATTACATCACCATGTGAATTTGTTACATGTGGCTATATTTGCTGATGGTATAAAACATGTGTCCTTCCCATTAAAACATTCTTACACATTGAAAAGAAGTCAAGCTTCTATTTTTAATTTTCAAAGTACAAATTTAATAATTGAACACTAAAAGATATTTTAAGTAGAATAACTGGCCTTTAAAATATTCTGCAGACCATTATATACAAATAATATGTGACATGAATTTATGTTAGAGTTGGTGATAATCTTCAGTGTACATTTCTGTTATCATTTATAATGAATCTAAATAAAATGTCAACAGGTATGGAATGTTCATGGAAGCAAATACTGATAATGACAAAACCAAGCTTGTCAACAACAGTGTTAAAACCAATGTGCTTAATTAAAAAAGTGAAGTCAATTAAAATCAAAATAACAGTGCAGCATGTACAAATGCTGGAATAATCATTAGGCCTTGCTGAATAATGGAAGAGTATAGAATTTTTTTAATAGAACAGCAGGGGTGATATATTACACAAAGCAACAATCTAAAACAATATGACAATCGAATTACTTCAGCCCCATTAGGCAGGTGCAGAGGAATAATTAACATGCATTTTTCCTATGAAAAGGAAAAAAAAACTTTTTTCTCTAATAACACTAAGGTTTATATCCACAATCCAACCTGCCCTAAAAATGCCAATCTATGATAGCACAAACCTATGATTTTTTTTAAAATAAGGGTTTAATAGACAAGGGAGATTCTTGTTTATTTCCTACATAAATTTAGAAATATAGAAAAAGATATAGATTAAACGCTTGTGGTACAATGCTAGTCTTTTAAATGTACTTTGCCTCTATGCATTGCTTTTGATTTTTAGGGCTTAAAAACAAAATAATAAAGAATTTGCAATAGTTTCTGACTGTCTAATCTAATTCAGATATAAAAGAGATCCCATAAAGCCTTAGGCAATATTAGTTATCTCATTTCCAGCTCAAATTCAAAACAAATCGTGATCTCCAGTTTAAAGTGAAGAGAGAGCTTGCTCACTAAAATGCCAATAGAAATAAAAGCAACTTTACATTTCTTCACAAAGGCTAGGGATTTAAGATTTCTTTGCTACTTTTCCTGACAAAAATATCATCTTGTTTTAAAACAGTTGTGATTTTTAAAATCTTACTCTTTCATTTATTTCCTATGGGAACCGTTTAAATTATATTGAGATAAATGGCTATGTATTTAAAGGACTGAAACTTTTTGTTTCTTTCCTTAGCATCAAGGAAGTAAAAAATGAAAAACCTTCATCCTCAGATGGCCCCGTCAAATTAGATACATCAGAATCAGTTGATATGTGGAGGCTTTCATAGGATGGGTGGTTTAGTTTGGAAAAGATAATTGTTTACTCTCATGGGTGGTTTAGTTTGGAAAAGATAATTGTTTACCCTCATAGGAGGTCTTTCATCTTTAGGCTTGAGGTGCTTTACTAGTGAGGTCTCAGTAATTCCTACTTGGCTTCTAAGGAAGTTCTACTTTCCTTATTTTGAAAAAAGACTCAATAGGTAGAAAGGTTCTCCTGAAGGTCATCTGTAGAATCAGTGGAAGGAAAGAACAAATTCACTGGTCCTTCCATTGTAAAATGTTGTCAATTAAAATGTCGACATTACTCTATGTCAATGGGAGGGTGGCCAGGGCTGACAATGTGAAATGAAAATCATTGCTCTGTGGTAGTCATCACTTTGTGTTTCAAAATAGTCTTCCTGTATCTTCTCCCACAGACCACTATGAGCAGTAAAATTGTTAAAGTAGAAAGGATCAAACTTTTTAAAATTTTAGTTTGTCCATTCTTTAGTAGGAGAAACAAAGAATCTAACAGGAAATTTTCAATTCCCTGTTACTATCAATTCCCAATTATCTGAAATGTAAGGCTTGAATTGATACAGTATCATGATATTTTATGCATAAGAAAGTTGTAGCTTTAATGTGGGAAATGTAATCAAGTATTTTCCCATGAGGTTTGCAACTCAGAGTATAAAATTTCGAGTTTGGCTTTTAGTCAAAATATTTCTTCCTTTATCCCCTAGGATGCAACTCATCAAAATGTTAGAATAAAGATTTTTAGGCAACTCAAAAGTGTAGTTAACTTTCTCAATTTATGGGAGAGCCATTGCATAAGAGAAATAGAATATTTTTAAGGAAGATTATCTTTACAGATAATAGGCTAACAAAAATGCAGTAGTTTTGACATGTAGACAACATATTTTAAGATTCAAACTGTTAACATTCTGAATTAATTCTATCTTTTAAAATATAAATGTAAGAGCAGATAAAAGGATAGATAAGTGTTTATAAGAACTCAGGCTGAGTTTTCAGAGTACCTCAGGTCTTAGTAGACCTATGATTTCTGGTGGCTTGTGGTTTGACCTGGTGGAGTCAGAAAAGACACAGAGTCCAAATGCATCAGGTCATAAAATTGAATGTGTGAGGTCTGTGTGGGAGGACATATTAATAGGAAATTGCCACACTGTGGCCTTGGCTGCGGATACACTGATGGACTGAAGGAGTGGAATTCTAATGTATGTGAGTATCCTAAAGAAACATAGCAGTTTCTCTCTTAGCAGTTCCTAACAGCCTTCAAGAAGGTAATGCTGATTATAGTATATTATGTTATTTAGAAAGTATCAAATGGATGGAAACAGGGATGCTACTGTAACCAACAAACCTTACAGCTCTATAGAGTACACTTGATTCAGAAACAAATAGACACCTTTGCAAAGATTTAACTATTGCCTACATTTTGTTCAACCTCAGTTTTCTATTAAAAATCTCAATGCTCAGTGAAAGCTGAAATTATCCTACTTATTGCCAAAAATTAATTTGTATTTTTATTTGCTCAATTTATTTTATAAATATAAAAATATCTGATTAATATTGGTTTGTTTTCATATCCTGTAACATCTTAAAACATTTCGCTATCTATATGTAAAAGAAGTGTTTACTTGACAAAGACAAAAGTTTGAAAGAAAAGGGAGTCAGAAATTATTAGGGATATTTATAAAAAGAGAACCAAACTCCAGAGGGCATTTATTTGTTGAAACCAGCATACTGTTTATTTCTTCCCCCAGGGGGGAATATAAATATGACAGTAGTAGATCCCCATCTCTAATTTCAACAACAACTCTGCTGGATACTTCCAGAAAAAAACTTGGCATCAAAATGTCTGTGTCCCATACCAAGCAGGTGCTGTGTGTTTTTGTTTTTTTTGTTTTTTTGGTTTGTCTTTGTTGTTGTTTTCTTTTTCTTTTCCATTTTTTTACTTTTGCTCTGGCATCTTCTCCAAACTAAGGCATTTAAGTCTCATAACAGATGTATAGAGGAGGAAGTAACACCATCCCCATTTTACAGGTAAGAAATGAAAGGCTACATAACTTGCTAAAGGTTTACAGAACAGGTAAATGATAGAGCTGGAATTTCAACTCAGCAAATGATAGAGCTGGGATTTCAATCCTGCCCTAGGTTGTCTGACAATAGAATCTCTCCTCTTAAATCAGTATATAAAATATTTCTTTCAGATAGATAAACCATCTTATTCTCCCAATAGCCCCCTGCTTAAACAAAACACTTTAAGATTTTGATGTTTGTTATAAAGAGGACTCATGATAACTTATCTCCCATAAGCACCTCATTACACCTTGGCTAATTTATGATCTACACAGTAATCTTTGATGTTGTATTAGCGTTGAGAATTATCCACACACACAGTGTTTTCAATGGAAAATCATAAGGTTCACAATAATACATTTCTGCTGTGAAACAGTTTTGTGATTGATTGGCAATGATATATAGAGAAGATTCACAAACTGTCCTTCATTAGAACTATCTCAAAATACATAATGAATCAGAGCTTTTAGCATTCATCAACACATATATGCATGTCTCGAGAAATGATGAAGTGATTGTGCCAATGAATTAATTGCAGGGAAACTTGGATAAAAAACTTGTTTTAATAGGACAGATAATGGAGAGCACACAACCATTGCTCAATATAATTACAATGCTCCAGTTGTCAGAATGGACATTGTTTTTGCTATTAAGATTTGTCTTCTGGACTGGAGTTTAAGAATTTGTATCCAAGTCCTAGAGAACGAAATTCTGCAAATGAAAATACTAAAAGGAATCACACACTGTATTAGTCCCTTTTCATGCTGCTGATAAAGACATACTCAAGACTGGGCAATTTACAAAAGAAAGATGTTTATCAGACTTACAATTCCACATGGCTGAGGAGGCTTCACAATCATGGTGGAAGGTGAAAAGCATGTCTCACATTGTGGCAGACAAGAGAAGAGAGTTCACACAGGGAAACACACTTTCTTAAAACTGTCAGATCTTGTGAGACTTATTCACAATCATGAGAAGAGCATGGGAAAGACATATCCCATGATTCAGTTATCTCCCACCAGGTCCCTCACACAACACGTGGGAATTCAAGATGATATTTGGGTGGGGGCACAACCAAACCATATTATTCTGCCCCTGGCTCCTCCCAAATCCCATATCCTCATGTTTCAAAACCAATCATGCCTTCCCAACAATCCCCCGAAGTCTTAACTCATTTTGGCATTAACCCAAAACTTCAAAGTCCAAAGTCTCATCCAAGGCAAGACAAGTCCCTTCCACCTATAAGCCTGTAAAATCAAAACCAAGTTAGCTACTTCCTAAATACAGTGGGGGTACAGGCATTGGGTAAATACACCCATTCCAAATGGGAGAAATTGGCCAAAACAAAGGGGCTACAGGCCCTGTGTAAGCCCAAAATCCAGTGGGGCAGTCAAATCATAAAGCTCCAAAACAATCTCCCTTGACTCTGTGTCTCATATCCAGGTCATGCTGATGCAGGAAGTGAGCTCCCATGGCCTCGGGTAGCTCCACCCCTGTGACTTTGCCAGGTACAGCCCCCCTCCCAGCTGCTTTCACAGGTGGGCATGAGTGTCTGTGGCTTTTCCAGGCACACAATTTAAGCTGTCAGTGGATCTACCATTCTGCGGTCTGAAGGACGGTGGTCCTCTTCTCACAGCTCCACTAGGCAGTGCCTCAGTAGGGACTCTGTATGGGGGCTCTGACCCAAAATTTCCCTTTTGCACTGCAGAGGTTCTCCATGAGGGCCCAACTCCTGCAGCAAACTTCTGCCAGGGCATCCAGGCATTTCCGTATATCTTCTGACATGTAGCTGGAGGTGCCCAAACCCCAGTTCTGGACTTCTGTGCACTCGTAGGCTCAATACCACATGGAAGCTGCCAAGGCTTGGGGCTTGCACCATCTGAAGTAATGGCCCAAGCTCTATGTTGGCCCCTTTCAGCCACAGCTAGAATGGCTGGGATGCAGGGCAAGTCCCTGGGCTGCACACAACACGGGGAACCTGGGCCAGACCCACAAAACCATTATTATTTTTTTTTTCTAAACCTCCAGGCCTGTGATGGAAGGGGTTGCTGCAAAGTTCTCTGACATGCCCTGGAGACATTTTTCCCATTGTTCTGGTGATTAACATTTAGCTCCTCGTTACTTATGCAAATTTCTGCAGCAGGCTTGAATTTTTCCTCAGAAAATGGGAATTTCTTTTCTATTGCATTGTTAGGCTGCACATTTTCCAAACTTTTATGCTCTACTTCCCTTATAAAACTGAATGCTTTTAACAGCACCCAAATTACTTCTTGAATGCCTTGCTGCTTAGAAACTTCTTCTGCCAGATACCCTAAATAAGCTCTGTCAAGTTCAAAGTTCCACAGATCTCTAGGGCAGGGGCAAAATGCTGCCAGTCTCTTTGTTAAAACATAACAAAAGTCACCTTTGCTCCAGCTCCCATTGAGTTCCTCATTTCCATCTGAGAAGACCTCAGCCTGGATTTCATTGTCCATATCATTATCAGCATTTTGGTCAAAGTCATTCAAGTCTCTAGGGAGTTTCAAACGTTCCCACGTTATCCTGTCTTCTTCTGAGCCCTCCAGACTGTTCCAACCTTTGCCTGTTACCCAGTTGCACAGTTGCTTCCAGGTATATTTTCAGATTTTCAGAAAATCTTTTCAGAAAAGATTCTCAGGTATCTTTTCAGCAGCACCCCCTTCTACTGGTACCAATTTACCGTATTAATCCATTTGCATGCTACTGATAAAGACATTCTCCAGACTGGGCAATGTACAAAAGAAAGAAGTTTATTGGACTTACAGTTCCACATGGCTGGGGAGGTCTCACAATCATGGCAGAAGTTGAAAGGCACATCTTACATGGCAGCAGATAAGAGAAGAGAGATTTTGCAGGGAAACTCCCATTTTTAAAACCATCAAATCTCATGAGACTGATTAACAATCATGAGAACAACACGGGAAAAACCTGCCCCCGTAATTCAATTACCTCCCACCGGGTCCCTCCCACATCATGCAGGAATTCAAGATGAGATTTGGATGAGGACACAGCCAGACCATATCTCACACACACACACACACACACACACACATTAAGCCTTAGTATTCAGAGAACTATTTTGGGACCAATGTCCTGGGTTACAGTCCAAGGCTAGGGGAGGAGATCCTCTACTCTCTGAAAGAGAAGAGTAAGGCACAGAACATTGACTTCTCCAGAGCCTGCCATATGGCTGAACTTCAGGGCTCTCCACAGTGACATCCAAGCTTCATGGACACTTGCAGCTACCCACTCTGTACACTCCGGAAGCTTAATAGCTCTGTGCCGTTAGTAGTTTCCCAGGGTATTCTCTGCTATAGAAAACAGTTCTCATAGTTTTCACACAGCTGGAGAGCAAGCTCTTGATGGAAAACACTAGTAGTAAAGGCAGTGGTAGAGAGATTTCCCAGAGCTTCTCAAGCACATATTGCTCAATAGGGTCCATTAGTGGAGAGCTGGGTAAGAAGACAATGGAAACCACAGATGTTGCCTAAAATTTAAACCAAAATGTCACACCAGGGCCAGGAATTAGTTCTTTATAAAGTTTTTACTTGCCTCCTGAAAATGTGAAAAATACCAAGAGAGCAAGTTTTTCATAAAGCAAAGTCTATACATTTCAAGATATTTTTAGTTTGACATTGAGATAGTCTTTCCTTTTTTTGGGGGGGGGGGCAGATATTAATTGAAATATTTTCAACTCATAAAATGTTAACAATTATAGCTGGTAAGTTGTTTTACTTTTTAAATACTCTCAACGAGAAAATTTTTAAAGTTCTTAATCACATTAAAACAACACTTTTCAAAAAAGGTATGAAATATGATTCAGGTTGTTTAATAAACACTGTATATAATTATTTTAATAAACACCAAAAGTTAATAATTGATGCTTTTATAACATTATATTTTTACTTTAAATATTTTCACATTTTTTCATATACATATTCAGCTGTTTATTTATATTAAAAATGCATTCAGTTAATTAAAATTCTAACTGAAATATTATAGAATCCAATATTCAGCAATGTCACTTACACACATGTAATTTAGTAACTTTTTAAAAAAATATAAAAACAAATATTTGCAAAGTTCTTAATAAAAATTATATAAATTAATATAGTCATGTACTCCATAATGATGATTCAATGATGGACTGCATATACAATGGTGGTCCCATAAGATTATAATACTATATTTTTTACCATATCTTTTCCATATTTAGATGTACTAATACTTACTATTTTGGCACAATTGCCTACAGTATTCTATACAGTGACATGCTGTACAGGTTTCTAACCTAGGAGATATAGGATATACCATATAGACTAGGTATCATCTAGTTTTGTGTAAGGACACTTTATGATGTTTGCCTAATTATGCAATTGTATCATGACACATTTCTCAGAATGTATCCCCATTGTCAACCAATGCAATTTCACTTTACTGACATTTAAAATCTCCTCCTTTGTTGGTATTACCTTTTAAAATTATTTATTTTTAAAAACTGATAAATAAAAAGTGTGTGTGTGTGTGTGTGTGTGTATATATATATAATGCATAACATGATTTAATTGAAATTTTGTAACCATCTCCCGTCTGCCCACCCACCCCAACTCCAGCCCTTGGTAACCACTGTTCTAATCTCTACTTCTATGAGTTCGACTTAGTTAGATTCTATATATAATTGAGATCATGCAATATTTGTCCTTCTATGTCTAGTATTACCATTTAAACTTTTTGTTTTCTTGAATGTGTTTCATTCTTTGTTCAAGAATTGTCTTTCTCTACAGCTTTTATGTTACATCAGGAAATTAAGCATGCTTATTGTTTTCATTGTTGCCTATCAGTTTACTATAAGTGGCAGAACTGCAAAAATTGGAAATAAGAGATTTAGATACCTTTATCGACTTTTGTTTCTTACATATTTTCTCTATGAACCCACACATTCTTCAATAGAGGTTATGACATTTTCTGTATCATAACAAAGCAGTCTTAAAATAATAAGAGACACAGAAATTCAGACACTTCAAGTTCATTTTTAATCTTTTATTTTTGTTTTTTTCTTCCACTCTTACAGGATGTGGGAAGAAAAGCAGTCTTTGTAGTGACAAAGCTGACCAGTGTACCTGTGGGGAAAAGACTCGTTTTCTTCAAGACTGAAAAAGGCAAATTTTGACACTTTAAAACTGTAGGTGTAAAATTTATAATTAACCTCTAGAAATAAGCTTTAATCTCTGATCAGTGATAGTGAAATACACTCTGTAATATTGACTATGGCATAGCTTTATATACCAACACATTTATTCTTTTTAATTTGATATTTAAATCAAGAGGGATTTAAGCAATATGCAAGGGCTAATTACTTGGGGCTGCAAATGTGTAAGAGTCAATAATGACAGAAAATAGTTTTCACTTTTAGCTTAAATCTGCAAATCAATTCTCTTCACCCATTTAGGCATTAAAAAAAATCCCTTTGCACAATTCTTCAAAAATGCATTTGGAAGTTAGAAAATTGAGAACAAGAAATCATAAATGAACCAGAGATTCCAAATAGCATGGAAAAATTATGTTCATTCAGATAATATTTATTTCAGTTCAAATTGATATTTGTGATTCTTATCTGCACTAAAAAATTCGAATAAATATAGAGTTCCATGTTTGATAAAAATCTTCCTATAATATAGCCAATACTGAACTACCAGGCTCAATGGATTTCAGATGGAAATCCAAAAAGTGAAGCCATATATATGTTTGAATGTAGAATATATATATATACACACACACACATACACACACACACACATATATACTCTATGTATATATATAGATACAATAGGCCAAACTAGATGTTCAGAGCAATGTCTTTAGGTGTAGCACATGTAAAAAAAAATAAATATAAATATATATATTCCTTCCAAACAACAAATCCAATGATGCATCAAAAAATTAATGTATCATGATCAAATGGAAGTTTAAGTATGGTTCATTATATTTTTGGATTTAGCCTATTTTATCTGCAGTGTATTTTCCTACAGTGTTTTCTGTCTCTTTCTAACAACATGATATGTGTTATTTGAGTATGAGTGTTTAGACAAATTAGATAAATGTTTGTTATATATAAACAGGTTATTCACAAAAGAAAAGAATTAGAGAAAGATAACTCTCTCTAGTAATAAAAACACAAAAATAATGCAACAATGAGAAACCACTTTTTGCTCATTAGGTTAGGAAAAATTAAAAAGCAAAATAATATCAATCACTCATGTGGATGCATAGAAGCAATCTCATCATGCACTGATGATGAAAATGTAAATTGCTACACCTTTCCCAAGAATTTAGACAATACACATTAAAATCTAAAATCACAAATCCAACCAAATAGAAAATTTAAAAAAAAATTGAACAATACTTCACAACAGAGGAAACCTGAATAGTTAAAAACTTGTGAAAAAGTACTGGGAGTATAAATTGTGAAAATCAGTTTAGAGAGTAATTCAAAGTTATCTAGTGACATAGAGTATGCACATGCAATTCTATCTTTATGTATACACTAGAAAAATGAACAAATTCAATGCAGGGTGAATACAAGAAACTTTGTAGTAATACTGTTTGTAATAGCAAAAAAACTGAAAGCAGCCTAAATACGTATTAACAGGAGAGTACATAAATAAATTGTAGAAGAAACCTACAATGAAATAGTTTACACCTCTGAAATGAAACCACTAAATTGTAAAATTATAACAGTGAAACAAGGTTGTCGAAGGCATCCTACTACAGCATGTATATAAATTTTGTATAAACTTTTAGAAGAATTAATTATGGTAATATATTGCTTATGGTCAAATACATATAGTGTTAAAGAAGACAAACACACAGAAATTAAGCACACAGCATTCAGGATAGAAGTGAACTCTGAAAAAGAAATGGAGAAAGATGAAATTAGAGAATATCTATATTTGCAATATCTTAAGGTGTGTGGTCAGTCCATGAGTGTTTGCTGTTTGAGTATACCATTTTTTAATGTCTAGAATATTTATTGTAACTAAGAAGATGGGATTTTAATTCCTGGCAACAGGCCAAACTAGATGTTCAGAGCAATGTCTTTAGGTGTAGCACATGTAAAATCAATGAAGAAATAAGATTGTGCATTAAATATTAAGTTTATAGCTGAGCTGGTATAGAAGAAAGACATTTCCTGGAGGTCAGAAACTCAGAACATGAGAACCCAGAAGGGTAAGGGATCACTGGAGCCAGTGTTTGTCCAGGTGGTGCCTGCACATCCCTGCATTTAGAAAGCCTCCGACAGAGGCAGGAGACATTGCCTACGGCCTGAGCAGGATGAGAGGCTGAATTATCCATCACTGCATAAAATGAAAACTCCTGAAGGGCTAGACTCAAGGGATAATCTAGAGAAAACTAACCTAAAAAGAGTGGAAGTGTGCATCACTGCCTCTCCCAGGCTTGGCCAAGTAGAGCAGAAGAAAAGCAAAACATTCTCTGAGGTTTTCTAACCACAAATCTGTACTCATAAAGGTTTATGGTTGGAAATATAACTAACTGTGTATTCCAGTTACCATAATACAATTTTTAATAATGCTGCTTTAAGATTGTTAGTGCAACCAGGTAACAGGTAGAAGTAAAAGATGGCACAAGTGTACATATGTAACAAACCTGCACATTATGCACATGTACCCTAGAACTTAAAGTATAATAATAAAAGATAAATTAAAAAAAAAGAAAGTCCTCTCTAGAGAAAAGCATTTTAAGACCTCAAATTCCTACAAAGAAAACTCCAAGTATGATGAGTTCATTTTAAAAAATCACTAAGACAGATGTAGAAATAAAAACACCATGAACAATGTTATTCTGCCCTTAGTCAAGGGTCAAGTAAGAGTTCCTGGGGTCCCCAGCTTCTATTCAGTGGAGGTAAACTGCGCCTCCAGCAGCCACACTCTGAAATAACAAATACCTGGCTTTCCCAGACCACATTAACAAGTGACAAGAGGGAGGCTCCCAAACGCGCCAGTCATCCCTGCGGTAATCAGAGGCATACCACCACAGCATTACTTGATGGCGTCAGAACTAATATTATTCTTCCATTAGCCTTCCATTGTCATTCATCTCAAGGATCCCTAGACTCTCAAGTTCCTTGTCTCCACTGTAAACTCTATAATTCTCTGTACATCTCCTGCCAGGCCTCCCTCTCCCATTCTGCCTCAATGCTTTACTTTTTTGGAACGCATAATCTGTCCTTAACAAAATCTACTCCATCATTAACTTTCCTTGATCTTTCTCTTCAAAATTTTGCTCCAACAGGAGCCTTGAGGATACTCCTTCCCCACTGTCATCTCTTGAGGTGGCTGTTGCTATTGTTTTCTTTGATAACCTTTGTACCTTAAGATTGTAAGGATATTCTCCTTGTTCCTCACTGCTGCTTCCAAACCATGTTTCCCTTCCTCTTGAAATCCTCTCAGCTCTAAAATCCCTGTTATCAGACTTTATAAATATTTTTTTTTTTTAACGTCACCACCAAAAGAGAACTTCTCCAGATGCCCACAATCACAGTTTCACCTATAGGCCCATCTTTCGCTTTAAGTCAACTAATCCTCCTCCAACCTAAAGCTGATCATTCCTGTTGCAGTAAAATACTAAGTCTCTTCCCTTACTGCCTTTACAGGGTGCTCCACCAACCTTCCTCCTCTCTGTCCCACTCCTACATCTTTCTTTTTTCTCTCTTTCTATTTAGCCAAACAAACATGCTCTCATTTATTTCATCTCAAACACATGACAAAATATAAATTCTTTTTATTCCATTTTTTTTTTTTTTTTGCTGGATACTGCCCTATTTCTTTGTCCATTTAGAGTCCAAACTCCTCTAACAAGTTGTCAATTCTCATCTTTTTTCACAATATCTCTGTTTCTCTATCACACACACACACGCACACACACATACACACAGAGACAGAGAGAAGCACACACACACATCCAATTCTGTTTTATCCCTGCTTCTGCATTGTAAAATACAATAAAGAATGAATTTCATTCTTAACAATGACATTTGACACAATTTGTCACTCCTTCTCTTTTGATAAGCTCTCTGCACTTGCCCTTGAGGACAATACATTCTGCTACAGTGCTTCCTGCCTCAATGACTTCTCCTTCCTAGGCTGCTCTGTTGGTTCTTTCTCTGCCCTTCAGTTTCTTCATGTTGCACAAATGAGCACTTCTTGACCTTCTCTTTTTGATTCCAATCCACTTCCTTGGTAATCTCATACAGGCTTATGACTTTAATGCCTTTATATGTCAAAGAGTTCCAAGTTTACATCCACAACCTATGTTTTTCTCCCGAACTCCAGAAACATCCAATTGGATCCAGATATCCAATCCTACTCAACATTTCCACTTGTATGTCTGGCAGAAATTGCAATCATAACAGTCTCCAAATTGACTTTTTTTTCCTTCCAGGAATTTTATTTTTAACTTTTTAAAATTTCCATAGGTTATTGAGGAACAGGTGGTGTTTGGGTACATCAGTAAGTTCTTTAGTGTTGATTTGTGAGATTTTGGTGCACCCATCATCCAAGCAGTATGCACTGCACCAAATTTTAGGTTTGTATCTCTCATTCCTTTCTCATCCTTTCCCCCTGCATCCCCAAAGTCCATTGTGCATTATTTCTTAATAATCTGCCTCCCTACGCACTGTACATGCTTTACCCACAGTACTCTCTCCATCTTCATTTACAGAACCTCCATACTTTCAGTTACTTAGACCCAAAATCTTGGAATAATCTTTTACGCCTCTTGGTATGTCAGAGAACACTTCTATTAGGCCAAAATACGAGGATCCAAATACTTCTTACCACTTCCAACACTAAGGTATCAATATTCCTTATTTGAATTATTATAAGGCTCCTAAAGTATCTAGTTCTATCACTACCCCTTTTTGGGTGACTATCTGAATATCACCTATAAAGACTTTTTAAAACATGAATCAGATAATGTCTTCCAATGTTCAAAACTTTCCAGTGGCTTCCTATTTGACTCACAGTGAAAACCAAAATTTTACCTGAATCCTAGTCCTTTTCTGACTTTATCTCATACAACTCTCCCTGCTTGCTTCCTATAATTTAGTCATGCTGGTGTTCTGTTCCTTAAACATGGCTTAGGATCTTTTCACTAGTTATTCCTTCATCTTGAACTCTCTTCTCCCAGATATTAATTGTGAGATCCCCTAATGTCCTTCCAGTAAGACTTCTTCTCTCAGAACCTTATCTAAAATTTCAGCCCAGCTCAAACCCTACCAGCACTCTCAATCCTGCTTTCTCTGCTGTTTTCTTTCATTATAGAACTTACTGTCTGCTAATATATTGTTTTCCTCCCTTTACTGACTTGTTAGCTCCATGAAGGCATGAACTTTCATATTTTATTCTTTGCTAATATTTTCCAAATGCTTAGGCAAGAGCCTGGTACAAGGAAGGTGCTTGTATTTATTAAATTATTATTTAATAATTTACTGAATGAAAATTATTAAAAGGATACAGTTATAGAATATGAAAATAATCAGTTTAATATATTTAAGAAATAGAAGATGGCATTAAAATACAACAAAGAAAAACTCAATTGACAAAATTGACAAGATGTTTGAAAATGAAACCTATGAGACACTCACAAAAAAATCCCAAATATTGTAATAAAAACTCATTAGATGTACTAATCTAGAATTTAGAAAGAGATGAAAAGAGAAAATTGGGCAGGAAGCAGAGGTGAGAAAATTACTTAAGTGGCATCAAAAGTGACAAGGAGGGAGGAACTATGTGAGAGGGCTCAGGTGATGCAGAAGCTGGAGGAACAGGTCTGGGATAGGCCTCATGGAAATTCCAGAAGAAGATACAGCATAAAGAAGGAGAGCAGAGATACTTGATGAGAATTTTGCAACATGGATGTAGATATTAACCCTAATATACAGAAAGCTCAGTGGATCCTAAGCTGAATAAATAAAAAGGGATTCAAACCTAGCCACATCAGAGTGACACTTAAGAATGACAAGAATAAAAAATTTAAATAGATACAGAAGAAAAATGTAGATTTGCTTAAATGTAATGATAACTAGACTAAGAGGAGACTAATCAATAGTGGAAGTCAGAAGACAGGAAGATAACATCTTTAATATGAATAAAATAGCAGTGAATAGAATTCTATACCCAGTAAAACTATCGTTTGAGAACAAGGGCATAATAAAGGAACTTTCAGACATGTAATAATTGAGATGGTTGACTACTGTATTATTTTCCTGGGGCTGCCGTAATGAAGTACCACAGATCAGGTGACTTAAAACAACAAAAACTCTTTGTCTTAGAGTTTTGGAGGATAGTATCCAAAATTCAAAGTGTTCACAGGGCTATGCTATATCTGAAACCTGGAGAGGAGAACCTAGGGAGAACCTTGCCTCTTCCTTGCTCCTGATGGTTTGCCAGCAGTCCTTCCCATTTCTTGGCTTGTAGCTGCAGTTGCATAATGCACATCTCTATCTCCATCAACACATGATATCTCCCTCTGTGTGTGTGTGTGTGTGTGTGTGTGTGTGTGTGTATGTGTGCGTGTGTGTGTGTGTGTGTCTTGTGTCTCTTCTTCCTATGAGGAACCAGTTATATTGGATTAAGGACTTATCTGACTACATCATGGCCTTATATTAAGTAATTACATCTGAGATCATACTGGCTAAATCTTTCACATATCTTTTTGAGAGACACAATTCCCACCATAACAACTACTAAACTTCTTCTAAATGTTGTAAGAAAATAAGGATAGAATATCTAAGATGCAGGAAGAATTGAGGGATAAGTAAGAAAGAAGCATTGAGTAAAACAACAACAATATATAACCAAAATCATAGACATCACTGGCATATGAGTCAGGAGAGAAATAATCAGATTTTAAGTACTAGTATTGAAAATCCTAGTATCATTTGAAAGAAGAGACACTGTATTAATAACATTAGATATTGTTGAGGTAAATGTGAATGTAGAAATTTTGAAGATGGCCATATAAAAATACAAACAGAATATGTAGCTTCCAATTTAGTAGAGAGGAAAGAAATAGCATTAGAAGAAAAATAAATGAACAAACCAACAAACTCAATCCAAAGAATGAAGAAAGAAGAGAATAAATATAAAGAAAATGAGAAAAAGTAATTAAAAAGAAACACTAATTAGAAGACAGAAATGTGTCCAGGACAGGCACAGTGGCTCCCACTTGTAATCTCAGTACTTTGAGAGGCCCATGGCAGATGGATTTCTTGAGCCCGGGAGGTCAAGACCAGCCTGGGCAACATAGTGAAACCCTGATTCTACAAAGGAAAAAAACAAGAAGACATGTCTGTCCTGTGGTCCCAGCTACTCAGGAGGCTGAGGTGAAAGGATCACCTGAGTCCAGAAGGTTGAGGCTACAGTGAGCCATAATAATGCCACTGCACTCTAGCCTGGGTGATGGAGTGAAAAGTTATCTCAAAAAAAAAAAAAAAAGAAAAAGAAAAAGAAATGGGTCCAAATGTGTCAATAATGATGTGTGGTGGTTAATACTGAGTGTCAAATTGATTGGATTGCAGGATGTGAAGTGTGGATCCTGGGTTTGTCTGTAAGGGTGTTGCCAAAGGAGATTAACATTTGAATCAGTGGGCTGGGAAAGGCTGACTCACCCTTAATCTGGGTGGGCACCATCTAATCAGCTGCCAGCATGGATCGAATATAAAGCAGGCAGCTAGGCATGGTGGCTCACACCTGTAATCCTAGCACTTTGGGAGGCTGAGGCGGACGGATCGTGAGGTAAGGAGATCGAGACCATCCTGGCTAATGCAGTGAAACCCCCTCTCTACTAAAAATACAAAAAAATAGCCAGGCATGGTAGTGGGTGCCTGTAGTCCCAGCTACTCGGGAGGTTAAGGTAGGAGAATGGTGTGAACCTGGGAGGCGGAGCTTGCAGTGAGCCGAGATCGCGCCACTGCACTCCAGCCTGGGCGACAGAGCGAGACGCCACCTCAAAAAAAAAAAAAAAAAAAGATATAAAGCAGGCAGAAAAATGTGAAAAGACTAGACTGGCCTAGCCTCCCAGCCTACATCTCTCTCATGCTGGATGCTTCCTGCCCTTAATATCAGACTCCAAGTTCTTCAGTCTGGGGACTTGGACTGCCTCTCCATTCTCCTCAGTTTCCAGATGGCCTATTCTGGGACCTTGTAATTATGCAAGTTAATACTTAATAAACTCATATATATATTCTATTAGTTCTCTCCCTCTAGAGAACCCTAACCAATACAGATTTTGGTACCAGGACTGGCTGTAGAGGAACAGACTATTAAAAACAGAGTTCTTTCATTGGTTTGGGGATCTCTGGAGTTGGCTGCTTAATATGATTAAACCCCAAAATGCTAAGGACACTATTTCTAATAATATAGAGAACATTGATAGTCTTTGGCATGAACTGTTTAGAGATTTATGCAAAATAAATGCATTTGACATCCTGATATGTCACTTGTGATAGGCAAAATGTTTAGTGACTCTAAACATAACATATTTGACCATATGCGTGGAAACAATAAACACAATGAAGCTGGTTCATTGCTCCTAAGTTCAGCAAACAAATTGATGCAAGAAAATTATGAACTCAGGGATTCTATCTTCCAGCTTCAGAAGCAAATACTGAGCCTCAAATCTGCTAAGACCGCCCTGAGTGAGAGTCCTATCTCCTGTAGAGAAAGAGCTGAAATTGTGGAAAAACAGGCGCAAGCTCCTATTATGCGAGTGGCTGACCTGGAACACAAAGTGCGTGCACAGTCTTGCCAGGTGTCTACTGTTAAAATGAGGCAATTGATTGGAAAAGAGTGAAACCCTGGATTTTGGAATAGGGACATATGGGAGGACCCTGATGAGGCTGAGGACACTGAGTTTATAAGCGCTGATAGAACTTTTTTTGCCAGAAGAAACAGCTGCCCCATCTCCAGCAATGACAACATCCCCTCTGCAACACATGCTGCCATCAGCATTTCCCCCTTTGTCTGAGGAGACAAACTCTGTGCTACCTGAAGCAACAGTGACAGCCTCCCTTGAGGCAGTTGCCAGGCAAGATAGTGTTGATTCTCTGCAGGAACCACCCCCAACACCCCTATTTGCTTCTAAACCTATAACTAAAGTCCCAGCAGGAACCTAGAGGTGAGGTTGAGTGTGACACATGAGGAGATGTGCTACACTTGAAAAGTACTGCTTGAGTTTTGTAATGTATATATACAGAAGTATGGAGAACAGGCATGGGAATGGATTTTAAGGGTATGGGATAATGGTGGAAGGAACATAGAGTTGGGTCAAGCTGAATTTATTGATTTGGGCACACTAAGTAGGGCCTCTGCATTTAATGTTGCAGCTTGGGGAGTTAAAAAAAAGTTTATAATAGTTTTTTGCTTGATTGGCTCAAATATGGATTAAAAGATGGCCCACTTTGAGCAAGCTAGAAATGCCTGGTCTTTCTCAGTTTAATGGAGAGGAAGGGATCCAAAGGCTTAGGGAGACTGGGATGGTGGAGTGGATTAGTCACTTTAGACTTACTCATCCCCACAGGAAGGGTTCAAAAGATAGATCCTTAACCAATGCCTTGTGAAACAGATTTGTGAAGGCAGCAGCTGCATCTTTGAAGAGCCTTGTAATTACTCTTCTCTGTTCGTCAGATCTAACATTGGGACTTACAATCACTCAACTACAAAATTTAAATATAATGGGAATAAATAGATCCCAAGGTGGCAGGGCCAAGTGGAGGCACTCAGTGGTCAAAGGCAAGATGGTCATAGCAACTCTAATGGACACCAGAGACAAAGCAGCAATCAGAATAGTCTGACTCGTGTAGAGATCTGGCATTGGCTAATTAATCATGGTGTTCCTAGAAGTGAAATTGATAGGAAGACTACTGCATTCCTACTTAATTTATATAAGCAGAACACTTCTAGGTTGAATGGACAAAAGAGTAATTCAAATTATAAAAACAGAGAATCACAGCCCTTCAATTAATTTCCAGAGTTGAGCCATTTTACAGACCCAGAACCCCTTGAATGAAGGGAAGGCCAGTCCCATTGAGGAAGGACCCCATTACACTACCAACCATTTATGCTGTTAATCTTTCTCTCACCCTTCCCCAAGAAGACCTCCAGCCTTTTACCAGGGTAACTGTGCATTAGGGAAAGGGAAATTATCAGTCATTTCAGGGACTACTGGACACCGGCTCTGAGTTGATGTTAATTCCAGGGAACCCAAAATGTCATTGTGGTTCTCCTGTTAAAATAGGGGCTTATAGGGAGTTTTAGCTCACATCCGACATACTGTGATTCCAGTGGCTCCCCAGACTCATCCTGTAGTCATTTCCCCAGTGCCAGAATGCATAATTGGCATAGACATACTTAGCAGCTGGCAGAGCCCCCATGCTGGCCCCCTAACTAGTAGGCTGAGGACTATTATGGTGGGAAAGGCCAAACAGAAGCCAGTAGAGCTGCCTCTACCTAGGAAAATAGTAAATCAAAACCAATATCACATCCATGGAAGGACTGTGGAGATTAGTGATACCACCAAGGACTTGAAAGATACAGGAGTGGTGATTGCCACCACATCCCCTTTCAACTCTCCCATTTGGCCTGTGCAGAAGACAGATCAATCATAGAGAATGACAGTGGATTATTGGAGGCTTAACCAAGTGGTGACTCCAATTCAGCTGCTGTACCAGATGTGGTTTCATTGCTTGAGTAAATTAACACATCTCCTGGCACCTGGTAAGTAGCCATGGACTTGGCAAATGCCTTTTTCTCTATTCCTGTCCATAAGGCCCATGAGAAGCAATTTGCCTTCAGCTGGCAAGGTCAGCAATATACCTTTACCGTCCTACCTCAGGGATATATCAAGTCTCTGGCTTTATGTCATAATCTTATTTGGAGAGACCTTGATGGCTTTTCACTTTTGCAAGATATCACACTTGTCCATTACATTGATGACATTATGCTGATTGGATCCAGTAAGCAGGAAGTAGCAAACACACTGGACTTACTGGTGAGACATTTGAGTGCCAGAGGATGGGAAATACTTCCAACTAAAATTCAGGGGCCTTCTACCTCAGTAAAATTTCTAGGTATCCTGTGGTGTGATGCCTGTTGAGGCTTGAAGGATAAGTTGCTGCATTTGGCGCCTCCTACAACCAAGAAAGAGTCATGACATCTAGTGGGCCTATTTAGATTTTGGATGCAACACATTTCTCATTTGGGTGTGTTACTGCAGCCCGCTTATCAAGTGACCCAAAAGGCTGCCAGTTTTGAGTGGGGTCCAGAACAGGAGAAGGCTCTGCAACAGGTCCAGGCTGCCATGCAAGCTGGTTTGCCACTTGGGCCACATGAACCAGCAGATCCAATGGCACTTGAGGTGTCAGTGGCAGATAGGAATGCTGATTCGAGCCTCTGGCAGGCCCCCATAAGTGAATCACAGTGGAGGTCTCTAGGATATTGGAGCAAGGCCATGCCATCTTCTGAAGATAACTACTCTCTTTTTGAGAGATAACTCTTGGCCTGTTACTGGGCTTTGGTGGAAACTGAACCTTTGACTATGGGTCATCAAGTCACCATGTGACCTGAACTGTCTATCATGAACTGGGTGCTCTCTGACCCATCTAGCCATAAAGTGGGTCATGCATAGCAGCATTCCATCATCACATGGAAGTGGTATATTTGTGATCAGGTTTGAGCAGGTCCTGAAGGCACAAGTTACATGAGGAAGTGGCTCAAATGCCCATGGTTGCTACTTCTGCTGCCCTGCCTTCTCTCCCCCAGCCTGCACCAACGGCCTCATGGAAAGTTCCTTATGATCAGTTGACAAAGGAAGAGAAGACTCTGGCCTGGTTTACAGATGGTTCTGCAAGATATGCAGGTACAACCTTAAAGTGGACAGCTGCAGCACCACAGCCCCTTTCTAGGACATCCCTGAAGGACAGTGGTGAAGAGAAATCTTCCTAGTGGGCAAAACTTTGAGCTGTCCACTTGGTTGTGTACCTTGCATGGAAGGAGAAATGACGATATCTGTAATTATATACTGATTCATGGGCTGTAGTCAATGGTTTGGCTGGATGGCCAGGGACTTTGAAGAAGCATGATTGGAAAATTGGTGACAAAGAAATTTGGGCAAGAGGTATGTGAATGGACCTCTCTGAGTGGTCAAAAACTGTGAAGGTACTTGTATCCCATGTGAGTGCTCACCAATGGGTGACCTCAGCAGAGGAGGATGTTAATAATCAAGTGGATAGAATGATCTGTTCTGTGGACACCACTCAGCCTCTTTCCCCAGCCTCCCTTGTCATCGCCCAATGTACCCATGAACAAAGTGGCCATGGTGGCAGGGATGGGGGTTACACATGGTCTCAGCAACATGCACTTCCTCTCCCCAAGGCTGATCTGGGTATGGCCACTGCTGAGTGCCCAATTTGCCAGCAGCAGAGACCAACACTGAGCCCTCGATATGGCATCATTCCTTGGGGTGATCAGCCAGCTCCCTGGTGGCAAGTTGATTACATTGGATGTCTTCTGTAATGGAAAGGGTAGAGGTTTGTCCTCACTGCAAAAGGCACTTACCCTGGATATGGATTTACCTATTCTGCATGCAATGCTTCTGCCAAGACTACCATCTGTGGACTCACTGAATGCCTTATGCATCATCACAATATTCCACACAGCATTGCCTCTGACCAAGGCACTCCCTTTACCGCTAAAGAAGTGTGGCGGTGGGCTCATGATCATGGAATTTACTTGTCTTACCATGTTCCCTATCATTCTGAAGTAACTGGATTGATAGAATTGTGGAAAGGCAGTTGAAATCACAATTACAATGCCAATGAGGTGACAATACTCTGCAGGGCTGGGGCAAAGTTCTGCAGAAGGCCATGTATGCTCTGAATCAGCATCCAATATATGGTACTGTTTCTCCCATAGCCAGGATTCATGGGTTCAGGAATCAAGGGGTGGAAGTGGAAGTGGCATCACTCACCATCAGCCCTGATGATCCACTAGAAAAAATTTTGCTTCCTGTTCCTGTGACATTACGTTCTGCTGGCCTAGGGGTCTTAGTTGCAGAGGAAGGAACACTGCCACCAGGAGACACAACAACAATTCCATTAAACTGGAAGTTAAGATTGCCATCTGGACACTTTGGGCTCCTTCTACCTTTAAATCAATAGACTGAGAAGGGACTTACAATGTTGGCTGGGGTGACTGACTCAGACTATCAAGATGAAATCCATCTACTACTCCACAACGGAAGTAAGAAAAGGTATGCATGGAATATGGAAGATCCATTAGGGTATCTCTTAGTATTACCATGCCCTGTTATTAAGGTCAATGGCAAAGCCCAATCCTGAAGAGTGTGGGTCATTTGTAGTCCTGTCTGAGTGACACACTTAATTATTATATCTATACACACTTCTGCATAATCTGTGAATATAAAAACATTAAAACACAAATAAAATGATAAATTATTGCATATCAAAATTTGAGATATAGCTGAAACAGTACTTAGAGAAAGAGTTATAAACTTGAATATTTATATTGGAAATGAAAAACAACTGAAATTAAATGACAATAGTATTTATCTGAAGTAGATGGAGAGAGAACAGAATAAGCCTAAGGAAACTAGAAGGAAAGAAACATTAATGAAATCATAGCAGAAGTTAATACAATGGAAAAGAAAGATATAATCAAGGGGATAAAACTAAAAGTTTGTTGTTTGAAACAAAATTAATCAAGAAAAAATGCAAAAGGCAACAATAAACAGCAAATAATGTTAGGGATAAAAAGGGACTATAGAAACTGATTGAAAAGAGATTAAAAAGAATAAGAGGATATCTGAAATGACATATGCCCATTGGTTGAGAAATTGAGATAAAATGAGAAATTTCCTAGAAAGATAAAAATAAATTAAACCTCAGGAAGAAATTGAAATCCAAATGATACATTGAATCAGTAATTAGAAGTCTTTCCACAAAGAAAATATCAGTTCCAGATGGGTTTACATGTGTCTTTTACCATATATTTAAAGAACATAAATAATCAATTAAAAGCCTCAATAAAATCTTTTAAGTGCAAAGACAAATAAATAAAACTGCCCAACTGGTAATTAAGACTAGTATAGAGTTCTTACTAAGAAGAACAAAACATAAGAAACGAGTCTTATGAGTCAATTTCACTAGTAAACAATGATGTAAAATCTTAGAAATATTAACAATGTATGAAAGAATTAATAATGTATAAATGACATGACACATCATGGCCAAGATATATTTATTCTAGGAATGCAAGATTATTCAAATATCAGAAAATCTCTTTTAAACATTCATTTGCTAATAAAATTTATTGAATTACAGATTTTAAAAGGAAAGTCATATGATTTTCTCAATATAAAATCTACTATGTATAAAAATTTGATAAATTTTACATAATTTATAATAAAAAATGTATGTAATGGAAGTTCCTTATTGTAAAAAAAAGGTATCTATAAAAAAATAAACAAAACAGAAAAGTAATAGTATATATCAGACTCAACACTGAAACAATAGACTGAAACAACAGACTCAACACTGAAACAATTGCTTTAGTTGCAATGAAAACAAGGCAATAATGTCACTCTCCACATAATTCCAATGTGGAATTATTATTCCACATTGCTCTCAGCATTAATAACAATAATATAACCATAATAATCACAAATACAAATGAATATAAGATTCAAAGTTTGTACAGGAAGATACAAAACTTTAATGTTTAATATGCAAAATATTCTCTATAGAAAACATCAAAGAATTCATAAGAGAAGTTAACACTTTATTTAGGAAATTAAATAATTTTTTGAAGCTATTACCTAAATAACTGGAGAAACATACAGTGTTCATATAGGGAGAGAATCAATAGCATAATGATTTCAGTTCTATTTATTTTATAGTCTCACTACAATGCCAAAGAATCAGAATGAGATATTTTCACAGAACTTGTCAAGCTGATTCTAAAATTTATGTGGGTGAGCAAACTGAAAATTAACAGTGAAGATACTTGTAAATAATAATAAGAGTAATGACATAGTAACAAATAAGTATGTGGTACTTACTGTCAGGAACCATTCTAAGTGTTATGCAGTTATTAATTTATTCAATCAGAGAAAACCTACACAATAAGTTCTATTATTTTCTCATTCTGTCTTGTAGATACCGAACTGGAGCCCAGAGAAGCTAGGTAACTTGCTGAAGAGACACTGTGACAGAGGGAAACCCTAATATACAGCACTGGAGCACACCTCTACAACACACTTCTGGAATAAGAGAATATAAGGAGAACCATCTCTGCCAGAATCGAGATTTGTTACAAAGTTATGGTAATTGCGACATTGTGATGTTGGTACAGGATAGATCGAAAGATCAGCATGATAGAAAAGAGAACCCAGAAACGGACCAGTATATCAAATAAAAGACTAAACATGAAAGTTTATGCCCTAAGTCAATGGGGGAAACAATGAACAAGTCAACAAAATTACATTTAGAAAATTGGTTACATAAATGATATTTTTTAAAAAACTGAAATAATTTCCTCCTTCATACCAGTCACAAACTTAATTTCAGAAAGAATAAGGACTTCCACTTTAGAAGGCAAATCTTTGAAACATATATATAGGAGGAGATAGGATAATTTATTTATGTCTTATTTCCTCACATATATATAATGTTACATATAAAATATATAATGTTATAATTAAACACATATATAATGTTACATATTATATATAATGCTATAATCAGACATATATGTTTATATAAACATGTAATGTAATTAAATATATAAATGTTTAATTATTTAAATATATAATGCTAATGTAACAATATAATGTTAATGTTATAATTAAACATATATATGTTTATAACATTAATTTTTAAATATTCTATATAGAGAGGATATTAATAATTATTATATATACTTATTATATATTACATATAAGTATTAATATAATAATTATATTAATTTATTTATATTCTAATTTCTTTATGTCCTATAGAAAGAGAGAGAGGGAAGGGGAGGATCTATGACAATTTATTTATATGTATACATAAAATATATATTATATAAAAATACATATTAGATATTATATACTACATAAAATATATATTATATATAATATATAATCGCACATCCCCTATATATGTAAGTATATGTTATGCATATATATGAGATATATACTTACATATATATAGGAGATGTAGGAAAATTTCTTTATAGTCTCTGGGTAAGAATGATTTCTTAGTATACAGAAGTGCAGTATATAAAAGAAAAGATTGATATATTTTGATTACATTAAAATGTATACATTTTTTGTTCATCAAAGACAACATAAAGAGAGAGAAAGGAAAAGCCACAAACTGGGAGAAAACTGCAACACATATAACTGTTGAAGAACTTGATTTTATACTGTCTTGACAATAAAAGTGAAATAATGTTGAGAAAAGTCCTTAAGTTCTACCTTCATCATTTATTTCTGAAGCACATCTTTATAGTTTATATAAGCTCATAGAAAATTAATATTCCACAAAGTAATAAAAATTTTAATTTCATTTTTACAAATCTAGGATTAAAGGTAACTGTGTTAGTACATTTAAAGCTTTGATTTTGAAGCAGCTATTTGGGGTGCCTTCCACGAAATAATCTCATTCTAGTATAGTTACCTTAGGACGTTATATAGGGCCCTATGTTATAATGCTAAGAACACAAAAGAAATCCTACAGATCAGCTTGCCAGTGCCATTTCACCTCATTTCTCCCTTTGTTATGTTGCCAGTATTATTTGCAAAGCCTGATTCAGACTAAATTTGGTATAAGACAAAGGAAAAAACTAAAGGTCAGGTCAAACTGCATTGATGAAACTAGATAAAATATATGAACATTTCCAATACCCTCTCATTCTTGAAAACTATTCCATTAGTGTGGTTGTGACTGGCATTTTTAAGTTTCTCCTAGAGGCCCTCATGGTGATCAATAAAAGAACTTGTCATATAAGAACTACATCTCTTATTTATATGAACTGTTATATGAATTCCCCATGCTCTGTCTCTCAAGGTGGTGGAAAGATTAGAAGGGGAGGACAGAGAGTAAAAAGCAGTGATGCTCAGTCACTGTAGAAAATGCTGCCTGGTGGCCTGACATAGAGGGGATTTGCCTGCCTATTTGGTGTATGTAATTTGGTTCTGGCTCTATAGGACTTTTGGACTTGGTCTGCAGTATCCACCTTAGCCCTATGCAGTGGGGGCCCCCTCACTTAGACTTGCTTTCCTCTCAAGTTTCTAACTCCTCCTCCAGTGACCAGGATAGCCTGGCCAGCACTGTGTGGATGAAGCCTGGACCCCATCTTGTGTGAATACTTGTCTCCGTAAGTTCCTACCTTGAAATTTTCTAAGTCCCCCTCATGGTTCTCGGTAGAGCTACTGGTGCCCAATTTTGCTGTTGTGCTCCATGCCCTGCCTAAGACCCACCTAGGGCATGGCCATATTTCTTCCTTCATGCTGTGACCCCTCTACCTGGCATGTAAGGTCACAGATGGCCCAAGGGTCCCCTGGACTCATGCCTGTAGGATCATCTTTTTGTAAGTCTTGCATTATTTTCCTGGGAATTTACTTACCCCTCAAAACTGGTGCTGACACGCTGGTATTGAGTGACTCATACCCATATGGGACATGGATCAGACCAGTTCAGGGCTCTAGCCTACTGAAGGTCCACAGCCAACCTTTGGATTTGAGTTGAGTAAAGTTTAGTTACTGTGGCTCATACAGGGTCTCTCACATGCCCATGTTGTGGTCAAATGCTGGCTCCTAGACACAGCGTCCAAGAGTCGCTGGGGTGAGCCTTACCCCATACCCATGCTGCTGGCCCCCAGGCCAGATATCCACAACTCCACAGTCTCTGCACCACATAATAAGCAGTCCCAGTTGGTATCCTCTCATGGCCACTTATGTGTTGCCATTATGCTCTCCCTCTGACTGGGCAGGAATGAACATTCCTTAAGAAAAGACCTCCCTTCTTGCTTGACCACAGGCAGGTGATCAAGTCTAGTCTTTTCACTGGTGGTAAGTAAGAAAGGGTTCCTGGACACTGAAAGAGATCTCATTTCAGAATTTGGTAATTACAGCCTAAAATGTTCAAAGGAATGCATGGTTGGAAGATGAAGTTTTCTAACTTTTTATGATAAAATTCTGATTGGTATATTTAAATTGACCATAAAACAAATTGCCATTCATGTTTTTCTGCATGTGGTCATTGTCAAGGCAGGGTACTAGCAACTTTTGAGAGGGTCATTGGAAGCCCCCATTGGAGCAAAGCATCATTACATATGTTATTAGGGAATTGTAGAGGCAAGGAGGTCTATACAGATTCAATGAAAACGTGCTCTGAATAATGTGATTTTTAAATAACAACGACGTTTTTGCCTTTGTCTCCAAGTGGGAAATATAACATTAGCAAGGAATAGTGTTTACAACAGTAGAGAACATGGAGCAATGAGGCCCAGATACCTCAAGGAATCTTCACATGCCCTATTCGGACAATAAAATACCTCAGTCTCTCCTCTTGTCTTGTTATTATCCTCCCATTACCTCTCATGGGTCCAGTAGTTTTGTAATACTTTTTTTTTTAAATCCAAACTGTTTGTAGAGGTAAGACCTCAGATCCTGCACTTTATGGGGGCAGAATACTCTATATTCACTTGTTTCTTTAAAATTATATCAAAGGCATTCCTAGTTCTTCAGGTCACTATTTACCTAGACACATCATTCAGTTGGAGCAGGAGAATTATTACGATTATCATATTTGAAATGTAGAAACTGAAGGAAAATTTTTAGTGACTAGTCCAAAATCATAGTAGCTCATCTGGAAATGAAACATATTTTTGTCAGTGTTCTAATATATTTCTTCTATTTTAAGATAGTGAAATGGCATTAAAGTAACTTTATCTCAGGTACTAGTAACAGAAAAGAGCAAAGCATATTTTACCGAAGCAGTATAAGCTCCTAGCGATGTATTCACAATTCATTGCCTGGCAATTTCAATCCGTATCTGGGAGCATATAATACTGACTATAAATGCAACTGGAAGGCAGAAGCTAATGGTGTGAGAGGAATGAGGGGGACATTCCCAGATACAGTGGAATGCTTGAAGTGGAATTGTGCCACTTTTTCTCCTTCCATGCATTGTATATGATGAAGAAGCCCTTCTGTATCTCACGACTTCCCTCTTCAAGCCTTGAAAAAAATTTCTTGGAAATGTATTAATGTTTAATAGCTTTCTTCATGTGAGCCTATTATGCCCTTTAAAATAATCCACTAGGATTGAGGTACATCCACCAGAACTTAGGTAAAGCAGGTGGCAATGTGGTGCAATCAAAGACCATGGGTATTGGAGTAAGATAAATCTGAGTTTGAGTCCTAGCTTCAGCCACTCTCCAAGTAATCACCTACAAATGTGACATAAAAATGCTTACTTCACAAACAGATAATGGAGGCAAAGCACCTGCCATACACATATGTTCAATACAAAGTACTTATCACTACTAGCTCACTGTGTAAGTCCTTTGCTGATGCTAGTCATCATACTTAATAAGTATTATTTTCTGTGTGTCATAAATCTAGGCGGAACGAAACCATGGATGTTTGGAAGAGACATTGGTAAATACTTCTTCATTCACATAATCTATGCTACCACTATGGCCTGAGAAATTCACATGCTTGCAAAGAGGCTAAATTAACTGAGTGGACTGAAGAAGGCTAATGAGTAAAAGAAACAGATACTTAAAAAATTCAACCATTTCTGCATAATATTAAAAATTATTCTCAGATGCTTACAGTCAAATTTTAGTGGGAAAAAGTCGTAAAAACAGGAGTGAGATACAATAAGATGGTTAATTTTTTAAATTGATTAATTCATCAGAATTCTTTGAGTGAGCAGGCAGTCATAAATACATATGTGGAAAATCTTCTTACACTATTCTCTTTTTTCTCCCCTAACACCCATTCTTTTCTACATGTCAGACTTTTTTATTTATCTGTATTAGGTTTATTTTTATTGACAAATTGTAATTGTATGCATTTATGGAGTATATTGAGATGATTTGTTATATATATACAATAGGAAATAATTAAATCAAGCTAATTAACATATCCATCATCTTATTACCTATCATTTTTATGGTGAGACATCTGAAATCAGTTATCTAAAATATCTTAGTTATTTTGAAATATACAACACTTATTATTGATTATAGTCACCTGGCTGTACAACATATGGCAAAACTTATTCTTCCTGTCTATCTGAATCTTTGTACCCTTTGCCCAGCAATTGCCCATTCTCTTCCCTTGCTTCCCCTTCTCCCCTCCAGCCCTGTGACCACTACTCTATGCTCTCTGCTTCTGTTATTTCAACTCTTAGATTATAAAGATAAGTGAGATCATGTGGCATTTGTCTTTCTGTGTCTGCTTATTTCACCTAGCACAAGGTCCTTCAGGCTCACCCATGTTGTCGAAAATGACAGAATTTTCTTCTTTTTAAAGGCTAATAGTATTTCACTGTGTGTGTATGTATATACCATTTTTTTCTTTATCCATTCATTCACTGATGAACACTTAGTTTAATTCCATATCTTGGCTATTGTGAGTAATACTGCAATGACCATGAGAATGTGATATCTCTTTGACATACTGATTTCAATTCCTTTAAATATACATGTAGAAGTGAGATTGCTGGATCAAACAGTAGTTTTATTTTTAGTTTCTTGAGGAAACCGTACAATTTTACATAATGGTTGTACTAATTTATATTCCCACCACAATGTACAATAGTTACTTTTTCCCCAAATCTTTGCCAACAGTTATCGTTCATCTTTTTTTTTTTTTTTATAAAAGCCATTCTAACCGGTGTGAAGTGATATCTCATTATAGTTTTAATTAGCCTTTTCCTGATGATTGGAGATGTTGAACATTTTTCATGTACCTACTGGCCATTTGCATGTCTTCTTTTGAAAAAGTGACTGTTCAAGTTCTTTGCCCATTTTTCAATTGAGTTATTTGTTTTCTTGCTATTGAGTTGTTTGAGACCTTATTTATTTGTATATTAACTCCTTATCAGATTTATAGTTTGCAACTATTGTCTCCCATTTTATTTTTTTTAACCAGAAGCAACAATCTTGCCTCAAATCTTATGCTAACCACAAGATGCCTTCTTACATCATGTGAAGGAACGCTAATAACCAACACCAGTGCTAATATATTTTTTATCACAAAGTTGACTAATTATGGATAAGTTTATGTGAATATTAATACTATTTGAAGAATAAGTAAATTGCTCTCTGGTACTATTGCACATGCTAGAATTCACACAGCTTTATTTATTTTAACATAATGGCTCAAGATATTTTAAAATATAAATGTCTTACCTTTTAATATTTTAAATAATTTACCTGGAAACATCCTGAAGTCTCCAGAGAATTTGTATCAGATAAAACTGCTGATTTTCACTTAGAAATGTAAAAATTGGGGAAAATCAAGTGACTTTGAGTATCTGTTGCTTATCCTAGCATATATTTTATATATTTTGTTTATGATCTCACTTGCCTGAGTGGTGAAAAATCATAACAGGATTTCTATTTGTGGCTATGATGGAGTTAATAAAACCAGACCTCACTTCCCACTGTGAACATGTAAAAAACTGGGAAAACATACAAAGGAAAAGTTTTCAGATGTGATCCCAAAGAGAAGAGGATTACAAAGGTCGGAATATGAGCCTTCTGCCTAGGAACTTTAATGACTATGGTATAGGGAGGGCAAACTCAACTCAAGCAGAGCCAAGTTGAAAAGACAAAGACTGAAGTTCAAGGGGCCAGTGACGGCTGGACATTGTGGAGCAGCCTACTGAGAAGATGGAGTAACACAGAGAAAGGGCTCTAGACATCTGCACTGTGGCCCTCTTGCATCTTCAGCTGAATAATAAGCTACCTATACATAAAATGATACTCCAAGATGCCAAGAAAAGAAACATTACTGAGAAAAATGATTTAAAAAGTAAAATTACGGGACTTTTAATTTTAAAAATAGGAGAAAATATTTTTACCTCAGGGTTGGCCAAATTTCTTTATTATTATTATTATTATTAATATTATTATACTTTAAGTTCTGGATACATGTGCAGAACGTGCAGGTTTGTTACATAGGTATACATTTGCCATGGTTGTTTGCTGCACCCATCAACCCATCACCTACATTAGGTATTTCTCCTAATGCTATCCCTCCCCTAGCCCCCCACTCCCTATAGGCCCCCGTGTGTGATGTTCCCTTCCCTGTGTCCATGTGTTCTCATCGTTCAACTCCCACTTATGAGTGGACATGTGGTGTTTGGTCTTCTGTTCCTGTGTTAGTTTGCTGAGAATGATGGTTTCCAGCTTCATCCATGTCCCTGCAAAGGACATGGACTCATCCTTTTTTATGGCTGCATAATATTCCATGATGTATATGTGCCACATTTTCTTTATCCAGTCTATCATTGATAGGCATTTGTGTTGGTTCCAAGTCTTTGCTATTGTAAACAGTGCTACAATAAACATAGATGTGCATGTGTCTTCCTAGTAGAAAGATTTATAATCCTTTGGGTATATACCCAGTAATGGGATTGCTGGGTCAAATGGTATTTCTGGTTCTAGATCCTTGAGGAATTTCCACACTGTCTTCCACAATGGTTGAACTAATTTACTTTCCCACCAACAGTGTAAAAGCGTTCCTATTTCTCCACATCCACATCAGCATCTGTTGTTTCCTTACTTTTTAGTGATTGCCATTCTAATTGACGTGAGATGGTATCTCATTGTTATTTTGATTTGCATTTCTCTAATGACCAGTGATGATGAACTTTTTTTCATGTTTGGTGGTAGCATAAATGTCTTCTTTTGAGAAGTGCCTATTCACATCCTTCACCAACTTTTCGATGGGATTATTTGCTTTTTTTCTTGTAAATTTGTTTAAGTTCTTTGTAGATTCTGGGTATTAGCCTTTTGTCAGATAAAGCATAGAAAATACTAACTATAAAAGAAAAGAGATTGATATGTATGGCTTCTTAAAATTAAATTTTTATCTCAAAAAAGACACCATTAAGAAAAGAAAATAGCATGTATGGAAAGAAAGGAACTGTTCACAATACATACTTGACAAAAAACGTGTATCCAAAGTATCTATGAATGTCTTACGACTCCATGATAAGAATATACACAACCCAATTTTTAAAATGTGATAAATATTTGAACAGACACTTCACAAGCAAATGATATATAAATGACCAGTAAGCACATAAAAAGATGCTTAATATCATTAGCTCTCTGTAGTCATTAGAGAAATGTACATTAAAACCTTAATAACTTACCACTAAACACACTAGAAAGGCTAAAATTAAAGACTGACAATAGCGAGTATAGGCAAGAAAGAGGAACCACTGGAATTTTCTTGTTATTGGTGGGAGTATAAAATGGCACACCCACTTTGAAAACAGATTAGCAGTTTCTTAGAAAATTACCTTATTATTCATTATCATTACCATATTGCTCATTAATATTACTCATTAATTACTCAAAATTACCATATTACTCATGTAATTACCAATTACGTATTACCATATTACCATAATATTACTAGTGATATTACTCCTAGGTATTTACAAAAATTAAAAATATTTATCCCCAGAAAAATGTATATACAGATGTCCATTGCAATTTTATTTATAATTTCCAAAATTTAGAAGAACTCTAATGTTCATCAACAATGGAATACTTCTCAGCAATAAAAAGTGGTATGCTATCAACATATGCAGCGACATGGGTAAATCTCAAAAGCATTATGTTGAACAAAGGAGTCAGAAATGGAAAGAGTACCTTCTCTATTAGTCCATTTATATGAAACTCTAGACCAGACAAACAAAAGTATGGTAACAGAAAGCAGAATAGTGGTTGCCTGGGGAGGGGGAGAATGTTGTTGACTGTCAATCATCATTATATAAATTTGGAGGGTAAAGAATGTTCTATATCCCAATTGTCGTGGTGTTAACAGAGGTGTATGTATTTGAATTATATTTCATTAAGGTTGATTTAAAAAGTAACAATAAAGCATAAAATATCACTATATTTACAAAACATGATATGTTAGAATGTAATTTTAAATATATTCAGACAATTTAGCATATCAAATTTTCACATTCTGTCTCTCTCTCTATATATATATCCTATTTAATGAAATCTGAGTTTTTTAGCACTTTAATATTATATAGGATGAATTTACTTCCTTTGCTTGTGTTAAAACCCATTATCCTGAACATGCACCCCTTCTCTGCAGGGAAAACAATGTAGTTATCAACTCTACTGACTAATCACTGGATTAAACATTTTCTTTTGATAACACAATTGAAATCTTGAATATTATGTAGATTATTGGTAAAAGTAATTAAGGACTAGAATAAAGGTAATTATAATTTCTGATGGATGAACCGATAGGAATAAAGTAAGAATTGACCTGAACCCTCATCTAAAACTAGAACAAAATTAAAGGAAATCCTAAAACTTTAGTTGTGTTTTTAATTGATTTTCACCCACCAGTGCACTCGTAAGTACTCTATTTTCACTGAGGACTATAAGCAGAACTTTCCTCAAGGAAAGATATTTGGTACTTGTGACAACGCAGGAATCATATAAAACTATCTTCCAAAATACATAAAAAAATGATATCTTTTCTCAGACCTAAATATTCTTAAAGAAATTGATTTTCTTTCTAGCATACTAGTTAAAATAATAATAAAGGATCAGTTTCCAAATATGATTTATTCAAGCTAGTACAGGCAGTCTGATTTGCCTGCCACTATATTAATGGGAGCACATGTATACAAGAACTGTGTACTCTCATCTGCACAGATCCATAGTAACTGAAGTGCAGAACAGACTTGGTTCAGATATGCACAATTTTTGTGAACGCAGTACTGTAACTTTTATATTTCCTTATTAACATGTATTCTATGAATGAACATAGGTTCCATTAATTAACTTATAATTAATTAGAAATTCCATTTCTAATCAATGGAACCTATGTCCGTTGTTTCTTACATTAATTTTGGGGCTCTTACATCAATATTTTTGTTTCATTTTTATTTTATTTTATTTATTTTTAAAAACGTTTATATTGGGTTCAAGGGTACATATGCAGGTTTGTTGTATAGGTAAAGTCCTGTCACAGGGGTTTGTTTTACAGGGGTTTCTTTCACAGATTACTTTGTCACCCATGTATTGTGTTTTATTTTGGTGAGAGAGATACATGTATCTATTTTTAAACATCATAACATACTTTGTTTTACAATGCAAAACAGCAGTCCTTTCTCCCACTTGTTCCTACTCTCAAACTCTGGAGGCAATCATTCACAATCCTTTCAGCTGTGCCTTCTGGTATTTACCTCCATAATTTTAAATAACATAACATTATTTGTAAATAACATAACTATTTATAATAATATAAATTGATTAATCAATTGTGACCCCATCCCTGCTGGAGCTCTTTGTCCTCTTTTTTATTTTGGGATTAGCTGCTTTTTCTTCACAACTTTCATTCTAGAATTCCTCTTCCATTCTCTCTTGTGTGGGAATTCTTCTTTCCTGGACCTGCTACCCCTCTTTTTCTTTGTTTGCCTTCATGTTTTAGCTCATGATCTCATAGTTTCCTGAGGGATTGTGGGAAATAGTTTTTGGGATATTATCTGTCTAAAATGGCTAATCTCTGCTCACATTGAGTAGTTTGATTGGGTCCAAAATTATATCAAACACAAATTTCCTTTAGAATTGTGATGACTTCACTCCACTGTCTTCTAACTTCCAGTGCTGCAGTTATGATCTGCATTCTTATTTTATTTCTTCATTCTTTATAAGACCAAATCCCTTCACTCCTCAAGCTCAAAAGCTCTTATTTTCTTAAAATTTTTATTGTACCAAAAGTTTATGGTGCTATGTCTTGGGGGTGTGTGTGTGTGTGCGTGTGTGTGTGTGTGTATGTATACATACTTCATTTATGGTTTTGAACATTTGGTGTACCCTTTCAATAAGAAGTCATATTCCAGAGTTCTGGGGACAATTCTTGTGTTACTTCTGATATTTTTCAGCCTTACATTTGCTCTGTTCATGCTTTTATGTCAAATGGTACATCCCCCTCAAGTGATGCTTTAATTACCTCTGACATTTACGTTTACTTCCTGGGATATTCCTGCATCTAACAATCCTTCTACTGATTGTTCTTTATCTCAGTCATCATATTTCCAAAAGTTCTTTCTTGTTTTTCTTGTTTTCGTAGTGTTTTTTCGTTTTCCTCACACTTACGATTTTCTGAATATATCTTCACCTTTTTTTTTTTTTGAAAATGGTAACAGTGAAAGTGTAGAAGTATTGTTTCTCCCAATATCATCCCTATTTCCATTGAATTCCTTTATTTCTTTATTTATTGAAGTCTTTATTTTTCTCTTGAAGGCTTTCTTCAGGCCACTGGGGCCTTTGAGGCTATTATTCATATTTAAGGAGACACAAAACCTGTGTGTCACCAACTCAGCACTGGGAGGTCAGCGATTCACGGTGGTCAGGAGATCTAATTCATCCTGGCTAACACGGTGGAGTCCCCGCCTCTAATAAAATGCAAAAATTAGCCGGGCGTAGGGCGGGCGGGCGCAGTCCCAGCCACCGGGAGGCTGAGGCAGGAGAGAATGGCTGGATCCCCGAGGCGGAGCTTGCAGTGAGCCGGTGACTCCGGGCCACTGCACTCCAGCCTGGCGACTAAGCTTGTGACTCTGTCTCAAAAAACAAAACAAAAACAAAAACAACAAATAAATAAAAACAAAAACCGGTGTGCAGTAAATTTCACGATCATTAGTTTTACTTTGTATAACGGTAGGGAGTCCAAGATGGAAAATGGAAAGGTGTCAGGGAAGTTAAAGAGCGGACAAAACTGGATTTATGCATTTTCATAAGTCTTATTAAGTAGAATTTATTTAAGTAGAAGCATTGCCACAAATTTTGTATATGTACGTCGTTGCTAATGTTAGGTCTTATCAGACCCATACAACTTCAAAACAATAATATTTAAAAATAAGTTGTGAATTTTCTCTTCTTATCATTGCTTTCAATCACATGAGTAGATTATATTAATTTTTTAAACACTCTAAGTGGCAGAAATCTTTTAGAAGATGAAAATTTTGATTCTTTCCAATTTTTACTATTATATTTTTATGATTGTATTTCTATAAGTATTTTTTTGGAAATACATTTTTATTTCTCTTGGATGGAATGCTGAGTCTCACTGTAAGTATATGTCTGACAATTTAAGAAATTGCAAAACTATTTTTCAAATAGACTGTACCATTTTATATTCTTGCTGGCAATAAAAGGATTTCAGTTTCCACACATTCTTGCCAATATTTGTTATTGTCTCTCTTCTATATTATAGGCTTTCCAGTAGGTGGATAATGATATCTCCTTATGGTTTCAATGTACATTTCCCTAATGACTAATGATATTGGCATTTTTTTCATGTGCTTATTGGACATCTGGATATCATCTTTAGTAAAATGTGTATTCATATCTTTGGCCCATTTTTTAAAAGGATTGTTAGTTTTCCTGTTATTGAGTTTTAATACTTATTGGTAAATTCTTAGTAGTTCTTTACTAGATGTATGATTTTAAATATACTTTCTCCTAGTTTGTGTTGTCTTTTCATTTTCTTAATGATGTCTTTTTAAGCATAAAAGTTTTAAATTTTGATTAAGTTCATTTTATCAAACTCCTTTTAAACAGATCGTGCTTTTGGTGTTTTATCTAAAAACTGCTTAACCCAAGGTCACAAGGTTTTCTTTCATGTGTTCTCTAGAAATACCATAGTTTAAGCATGTACATTTATATACACAATTTGTTTTGAGTTAATTTTTGTGTATTGCATGAAGTAAAGGTCTAAATTATTTTTTGCATATGCATATTCAGTTATCTCTGTAGTAATTTTTGACCATCCTTTCCTCAATGAATTTTCTAGGCATTTTTGTTAAAATCAAATGGCCATTAATTTAAAGCTCATGGATTATATAAATCATAAAATATATGATTGTAATTATTATTCCCTTTTTGAAATATGAGTTTTTAAAAAGAACAAGTTAAAATTTGAAATTGTTGAATGGCTTGTTTCTTCCCAAGTTGTTAAACAATTTTTTCAGCTTTGTTTAGTTGTCATTGGAAATATGGCTTATATTATGTCTATATTTTGAGTTTATTGAGGTATTCTTGGGCATAATATATGATCAAGTTTCAAAGCAATTAGATGAAAGGCATATTTTTATTTAGCGTATTACAGAATTGGATCCATGCTTATCAAATCAACATTATTACATACATTTGATTCCTTATTTCATGATGGCTATATAAACTCTGCCACAGACTGAGAAATATATCTATAAATCCGCTATTGTGATTAATTGCAAGGGGCTGAATGTTTCTGGCTCCCTCAAAATTCACAGGCTGAAGTCCAAACTCCCAATGTGATATTATTTGGAGGTGAGGCCTTTGAAAGATAGGTCATGAGAGTGGAGTCCTTACAAATGAAATTCATGCACTTTTAAGAAGAGGCCAGAGTGCTAGCTAGCTCTCCTTTCACCACATGAGGACACAGCAAGAAGACAGCTGTCTATAAATGAGGAAGAGGGCCCTTCCAAAGAACTGGACCCTGATGACATCTTGATCTCAGATGTTCAACCGTTAGAGTTGTGAGAAATACGTTTGTTGTTTAAGTCACCTAATTTTAGTTAGAGATTGATTGATGTTTTATTATAGGAGCCTGAGTTAGGATAGTTTCATTCCATTTCTCTTTGAATTTCTTTTTCCTTTTTTTGGAGATGGAGTCTTGCTCTGTAGCCCCAGCTGGAGTGTAGTGGTGCAATCTCAGCTCACTGCAGCCTCCACCTCCCAGGCTCAAGCAATTCTCCTGCCTCAGCCTCCCTGAGTGGAGTAGCTGGGACTACAGGCATGTGCCACCATGCCCAGCTAATTTTTGTATTTTTAGTAGAAATGGGGTTTTGTCATGTTGGCCAAGCTAGTCTTGAACTCCTGACCTCAAATGATCCTCCCACCTTGGCCTCTCAAAGTGTTGGGATTACAGGGGTTCTAAAAAATTCCCTTCATTTGTTTAATGCTAAACGGTTTGACACACATCGTTTTATGAAAGTTATATTTTATTTTGGATACTGTATTTAAATTTTTTAAATCATCTTCTAGTAATGCCTTTAGTTTATTGAACTGTACCAGATATTACCTTTGAAATTCCCTTTTATAATTAAATACTATTGTATGATTACATGCATATGACATAAAATTGCATACTTTTTTAAAACTTCAAATGTTTTTACTTACTTTCTTTTAGAACTATCTCTTATATATTTTATACTGTTCTGTTTCTTTAACCCAACTTGTAGTCTGTTAGTCAACTTTTCAACAACTTTATTGAAATACATTTGAAAAAATATTATTTGTATACAACAAATTGCAATTAGTAAAATGTGCAATTTGATAAGTTATCACATATGCATACATCTTCTAAACCATACAAAAATAAAGGAACATATCTACTATCTCCAAAAGTCTTCTCATGACTCTTTGAAATCCCTCTTGGCTCTCACTGCTACCTATTTCTATGCAACCAATGATCTGCTTTTTGTAACCATTAGGTTGTATTTTCTATAATTTTGTAAAAATTAATTCATAAAATACGTATTCATTTTTATCTGGCCTCTTTCATTTAGCATAATTGTTTTGAGAATAGTGAGTATTGAGGCAATTATAAATAATTCCAAATTGTAACATGTATATGTGTTTTCCATATATATATTCCCCTATCATTTTCGAGTTTTGGCTACTATAAATAAAACTACTATGAACATTGACGTACAGATCTTTGTATGAATATATACTTTCATTTTTCTTCTGCAAGTACTTAGAAATGGAATGGCTGAATCATATGCTAGATGTATGTTTAATGTTTAGAAATGGTCAAACTGCTGTTCACAGTAGTTGTACAATCTTACATTCCCATCAGCATGTTGAGAGTTCGAGTTCCTTCACATTCTAACTAACACTTGCTATGGTTGGGTCATTTTAATTTCAGCTATCTGATGGTGTCTAGTGGAATCTCACTGTGTTCAATTTTCTTAATGACTATGTTGAGCATCTTTTCATGTGCTTCTTTGCATTATGTCTTTTTTGTGAAGTGTATATTTAACAGTTTTGCTCATTTTAAATTGATTATCATTGAGCTTTGAGAGTTAAATATTCTGTATATAATTTTTATTAGATATTTCTCTATAAATATCTTCTCCTAATTAACAAATTTACATATATATTCCCTTAACTGTCTTTCAAAGAACAGAACTTTTTAATCTTGATGAAGTTCAATAAGTTCAATTCATCAGTTTCTTATATCAAGGATTGTGATTTCTGTGTCTCACCAAATAAATTTTGCCTAATCCAGTATTACAAATATTTTACCTATTTCCTTCCAGAATTCTTATATGTTTAGGTTTTACATTAGATTTATGATTATTTTTGCATTGAGTGTTGTATATAGTGTGAAGTATGAATCAAATGTGTGTGTTTTTTTTAATGTGGAGATCCAACTGATCCAGCAATATTTGTTAAAAAGATCTATTTCCCACTGAATTGGCTTTGCACCTTTGCTAAAAATTATTTGTACATAAATGGGTGGATTTATTTCTCCATTCTTTATTCTATTCTATTAATCTATTTGTCCGTCTTTGTGCCAATATCACATGCAGCATTGTAAGTTCGCAATCAGGTAGTGTGAGCCCTCCAACTATTTTTTCTTCTTTTTGAAAGTTGCTTTGGCTACTTCAGGTGATTTGCTTTGTTGCATGAATTTTAGTATCAGATTTTCCTTTCTACAAAGGAGCCTGTAGGAATTTTTGTTGAGATTACATTGAATTTCAACATCGATTTGAGGAGAATTGACATAACAATATTGAGTCTTTTGATCAATGAATATGATATAGCTCTCCATTTATTTAGGTCTTCTTTAACTTCTGTCAGCAATGTGTTTTAGATCTCAGTGTACAGATCTTGCAAAGTATTGTTACATTTATTCTTAAACATTACCATTTTTGATATTTAGTATCTTTAAAATTTTAATTTCCAAATGATCATTTCTAGTGCATAAAGCACAATTGATTCTTATATGTTGATTTTGTATCCTGCAGTGTTGCTAACCTCACTTACTAGGTCTTGTAGCTTTTCTGTAGACTCTATGGGATCTTCTGTCTAGAAAATGACATTTTGTGTCCAAAAAAGGCAACTCTACTTTTGCTCCAATTGAGATGCATTTATTTTATCTTCTTGACTGATTACACTAGCTAAGAACATTTGTACGATGCTGAAACAGTGAGTAGACATCTTTATTTTGTTCTTCAACTCAGGAAAAAAATTATTTGGTTCTTCACCATTAAGTATAAGGTTAGTTGTAGGGTATTTATCAGTTTGAGAAAGTTTTCTCTATTCCTATTTTACTGAGGGCTGTTATGAACAATTGTTAGGTCTTTTTTTTTTTTTTTTTTTTTTACAAATAATTTCTCTGTATCTATTGAAAGAATCGTGTTTTTTTTTTCCTTTCTTCATTTTTAGTATGGTAAATTAAATTAATTGATTTTCAAATGTAAATCCAAGTTTGCATCCCAGGGACAAACTTCAGTTGGTCGTGAAGTATTATCCCTTTTATATACTATTGTATTTAATTTACAAAATTCTAAAATAGAATTTTGTTCATTTATTGCATATATGTTCATGAGGATTATTGGTCTGCAGTTATCTTTTCTTGTAATACATATTCTTGTTTTGGAATCAGGGCAACGCTGGGCTCCTAGAATTAAGTTGGAAAGTACTTGCTCCTCTTCAACATTCCCAAAGAGATTGTAGAGAACATATATAATTTGTTCTTTAAATATTATATAAAATTACTAGTAACGCTCTCCTAGCCTAGAGGTTTCTCTGTGGAAATGTTTTAAGCCAAAAAAAAAAAAAAAAAAACCAAAGAAAGAAATTGAGTTATTTAATAGATATAGGGCTATTCAAATTGTTTCTTTTTTAGTGAACTGTGGTAGTTTTTGTTTCTAAAGAGATTGGTCCATTTTATCTAAGTTGTTAAATTTATAGTATTAAGCCCTTTATAATATCTTTTTAGTTTTCTAATATCTGTAGAATCTCAATTGATGTCTTGTCTGTCATTCTTGATATTAGTAATGTGTACTTTCTTCTCCCTCTTTCTTTCTGCTCTCTTGATTGGTCTGTTTAGAAAATTATCAATATTATTGATCTCCTCAAACCAATCTAGGAAATTCTCAAATGAATTTTGGTTTCATTTATTTTCTCTAGTGTTTTTCTGTTTTCTAATTCATCATTTTCTACTCTGACCTTAATGCTTTTTTGACTCTTTATTTTAGAATTAATATGTTTGTTTTCTAGTTTTTAAAGGTCAAAACTGTGGTGATTAATTTCACCATCCCTTTTTTCATAATATAGGCATTTAGTGCTATGAATTTTTCCCAAATTACTACTTTAGTGGAATTTCCAAAATTCAAACATGTTGTGTTTTCCATTTCAAAAAAGTTTCAGGTTACCATTTTGATTTCTTTTCATGCCATGTGTTATTTAAGAGGATGGTATTTAATTTGTACATAATTACAAATGTCCCAACTTTTCTTCAGCTATTCATTTCCAGTTTCATTTTACTGTAGTTGAAGAGCATAATTTGTATTATTTCAGTCCTTCTAAATTTACTGAGACTTGTTTTATGACTTAAAAATGGTTTATCTTACGACATATTCCATGTGCTCTTGAAAAGAATATGTTTTCTCCTATTTTGTGAATTATTCCATAACTACACATTGGTTAATAATGTCATTCAAATTTTCTGTATTTGAATTGATTTTCTGTTAGTTGTTCTATGAATTATTGGGAGGAGAATATTGAAATCTCTGACAGTAATTGTGAATTTGTCTGTTTTTATTTCTAATTCTCTCAGGTTTTACTTCACATATTTTGAGGCTATGTTATCTAGAAGCATGCACATTTAGGATTTTTATGTATTTTTGATTATTTGACCCATTTGTCATTATCTTGCGACCTTTCTGCCAGAAAATGTCTTTTGCACTGATGTCTATTTTGTGAGATATTAATATAGTCACTACAGCCTTCTTTTGAATATCATTAGCATAGCATATATTTTTATATACTTACACTTTTAACTTATAAATTTCTTTATATTTAAAGTGTGTTTCTTTTAGGCAGCAGTACATATGTTGGCCTTGTTTCTTTATCCAAGCTATTTCTGACTTACTTGTAATGTTTATACCATTTATATTTAATGTGATTATTCATGTGGCTAGATCAATTATATAATCTTCATATTTGGGTTTTTATTTGTTTTGTCTATACTTAATTCCCCTTTCTTCCTTTCAAGTCTTCTTAATTGTACATTTCTTATTATATTTTATTAACTTTGACTGCTTATCACCATAGCCCTGTCTTGTTATTATAGTAGTTGCTTTGGAGTTACAGAATATATCATTAACTTAGCAGAGTCTACCTTCAAGTGACATTTTACATAATTTCATATATAAATATTATACTTCTATTTTTCCTATTGGTCTTTATGTTATTGTTGTCATATACTGACTTCTTAATATGTCATTAACCTTACAATACAGTGTTGTTACTATTATTTATACAGTCAATTAATTTTACAAAATTTAAATTATCAGAAAGAAAATCATGTTTGTTTATACATGCAAGGACAATTTCTGGTCTTGCTTCATTTCTTTTTGTAGATCCATATTTTCATCTAATGTCATTTTCCTTCTGCCTGAAGGACTTACTTCAATATTGTTAGAAGGCTGATTTACTGGTAATGAATTTTTACAACTTTTCTATGTCTGAAAATATCTTCATGTTATCTTTGCTTTTAAAGGCTGTTTTCACTGGGTGGAGAATTTTAAGTACAAGCAACAAAAAAAGAATAGTTAAATTTGACTTCATAAAAATAAAAACTTTTGTGCTTTGAAGTATATCAGATAAGCAGACAACTCACAGAATGAAATAACATATTTATAAATCATATATCTGAGAAAGGTCTAGTGGCCAAAATATGTAAAGAACACTTACAACTATGCAACAAAAAGGCAAACAACCCAACTTAGAAATGGATGAAAAACATGAATAAACATTTCTCCAAAGAATGTATACAATTGGAGAATAAGCCCATGAAAAGATGCCAAACATTATTAGTCATCAGAGAAACACAAATCAAAACTACAATGAGATACCAATTCTTACACATTAAGTTGGTCACTATCAACAAAATGGAAAATGGCAAGTGTTTGCAAGGATATGGATAAATTGGAATCCTCATACATTGTTGATAAAGTTGTAAATGGTGAAGCTGCTGTGGAAAATAGTTGAGCAGGTAAACATAAAGTTAGCCTATTATCCAGCAGTTCCATTCTTAGGTATATATCCTAAAGAATTTATGTCCAAGAGAATTGAAAACATTTGTCACACAAAAACTTGTACACACATATTCATAGCAATATTATTCATGATAGTCAAAATGTGAAATCCACGCAGATGTCTGTCAGCTGATAAATGCACAAACAAAATGTGGAATACCCATACAATGGAATATTACTCAACCTTAAAAAGGAATGGAATACTGATTCGTGCTACAACATAGATGAACCTTGAAAACATTATGAGAACATTATGCTAAGTGAATGAAGTCAGACAAAAAAAAAAAAAAAAAAACAGAAACATGCACTGCATGACTCCATTTATATAAAATGCTTTCAAATCTATAGGAACAAGAAGTAGATTTGTTGTTTCTGGGGGAAGAGGGAGAAGGAAATTGAGAAATATGGGGCTTCTTTTTGTGTTACTGAAAAGTTTTAGAATTAGACAGTGTTGATAGTTGCATATATTGTGAATATCCTAAAATCTAAATTATCTACTTTAAAATGGTTAAAATGTTAATATTTGTTATCCAGATTTTATCTAAATAAAAATTATATACACATATAGACACACTTATGTATTGGGGGAACCCACCCCCAATATTTCAATGTAGTTTCTTTCTGTTTTCCCTAAGTGTCGGCTGGTCTGAGAAATAAAGAGAAAAAGTACAAAGAGAGGAATTTTACAGCTGGGCCACCGGGGGTGACATCACATATCAGCAGGTCCATGATGCCCACCTGAACCACAAAACCAGCAGGTTTTTATCAAGCACTTTAAAAGGGGAGGGGATGTACGAACAAGGAATAAGTCACAAAGATCACATGCTTCAAAGGGCAAAAGGGAGAACAAAGATCAAATACTTCAGAGGCCAATAAAGACCACAAGGCAAAGGGCAAAGCAAAGACCACAAGGCAAAGGGTGAAATCAAAAACTCCTGATGAGAGTCTCTTTTCAGTTGTGCACTTATTGTCTTGATAAGCATCTTAAACAATAGAAAACAGGGTTTGAGAGCAGAGAACTGGTCTGACCTCAAATTTACCAGGGTGGGGTTTCTTCCCCATCCTAATAAGCCTGAGGGAACTGCAGGAGACCAGGGCGCATTTCAGTCCTTATCTCAACTGCATAAGACAGACACTCCCAGAGCGGCCATTTACAGACATCCCCCAAGAAATGCATTCCTTTCCCAGGGTCTTAATTATTAATATTTCTTGCTAGGAAAAGAATTCAATGATATCTTCCCTACTCGCACGTCCATTTATAGGCTCTCTGCAAGAAGAAAAATATGGCTATGTTCTGCCCGATGCCACAGGCAGTCAGACCTTATGGTTGTCTTCCCTTGTTCCCTAAAATAATCGCCGTTATTCTGTCATTTTTCAAGCTGTACTGATTTCATATTGTTCAAACACACATGTTTTATGATCAATTTTTACAGTTAATGCAATCATCACAGGGTCCTGAGGTGATGTACATCCTCAGTTTATGAAGATAACAGGATTAAGAGATTAAAGTAAGATAGGTATAAGAAATTATAAAAGTATTAATTTGGGGAACTGATAAATGTCCATGAAATCTTCACAATTTATTTTCCTCTGCCGTGGCTCCAGCCAGTGCCTCAATTTGGGGTCCCTGACTTCCTGCAACACATATGTATATATAAGTAGTTTTATTCTTTCATTACTTTAAATAATTCTCTCCAGTATCTTCTCACTTGTGTTAATTTCAAAGAGAAATTTACTATTATCCTTATCTTTGTTTATCTTCATGTAACATTTAATTTGCCTCAGGCTGCCTTTCAGATTTGTTCTTTATCATTAGTTCTGAGCAACTTGATTATTATGTGTCTTGATGTAGTTTCATTTATGCTTCTTGTGTTTTAGGGTCATTGAAAATTTGGGGTTCACAGTTTTCTTCAAATTTGGAGGAAAAGGTTTTTCCTTCAAGTGTTTTTTCTGTCCTTCACCCTTCTTTAAGAACCCCAACAACATCTATGTTAGTCTCCTTGAAGTTGTCTCACAGCTCACTGATGTTATTTCCTTTTTAAAATAATATTTTTTATCACTCTGCTTCATTTGGATAGTTTCTCATTGCTAAGTATTCAAGTTTACAAATCATTTCTTTAGCAATGTCTAATCTGCCATTAAATCCTCCCAGTGTCATTTTCATCTCAGACACTGCATTTTACAATTCTGGAAAATATATTTTTATCTTTCTTGTATATCTTTCTACATAACTTTGGCTGTATGGAATGCAGTTGTAATATATAATAACTGGAAGACAGTTTTAATGCAATTGTCTGCTAATTTGAACATCTGTGTTCGTTGTGGGGCAGCTTCGATTCATTAATAATTCTCCTTATTATTAGCTATGTTTTACTTTTCTGCATGTCTGATCATTCTTAATTGGATGCCAGACATTATGAATTTTACTTTGTTGGGTGTCAGAATTTTTAGAATATCTATACATTTTCTTGAGTTTTGTTCTAGGATGCAGTTATTTAGAAATAGTTTTACTCTTACAGGTCTTGCCTTTATGTGGGTCTTGCTTTTATGACTCAGTAGGCAAGTCTAGAACAGTGTTAGTCTATGCCAAATTATTCCCCACTATTAAGGAAAGATCGCTCTGAGTATTCTGTCCAATTCCTTGTGAATTATGAGTTTTTTCAGTCTTACTGGTGTGAATGGGCACTATTACTGGCCCTATGTGAGCTTTGAGTACTATTCCTTCTGATGCTTTCAGGTAGTTCTTTCCCTGGCCCTGAATAATAGGTTTTTTTTTTCTTCTTCTCATACTTAGAACACTATAGTTTGCTTTTCCCTCTTTGAGACTTTATATAATTGAAGTTATATTGCATTTTTTTTTTTTTTTTGCCTTGCTTCTTTCACTCAATATTATGTTTTTGAGATTCGGCCATATTGTTGCACATGGCTGCAGTTCATTCATTTTATTACCCCATCTTATTTCACAGTACAAGTATACTATAATTTATTTAATCTATTCTACTGTTGAGGTTGCTTCTATTACCAACTGTACTGCTATGTATAATATATTTTTGCACATGTCTCTCGGTAAATGATCTCACACATTTCTGTTGTCATATATAACAAAGGCTAGAGTTGCCAAGTTCTAATGTATGCATATGTTAAACTTTAATAGACAATTTCAAAAGGTCTCCTAAAGGTATAGTATCAGTTAATGTTCCCACTATTATTGTATAAGAGTAACAGTCACTCCACATCTTCACCTTTTCTAGTGACATCTTTCTAATTGTAGGTATTTTGGTAGGTGTGCAGCGACATTTTATTGTGATTTTAATTTGTATTTTTCTGATGAGTGGAAGACTTTTCATATGTTAATTGGTCATTTGGATATCCTTTTCATGAAATGCCAGTTTAAATCTTCAGCCTACTATTCTACTGTGTGACTTTTTTATTAATAACCTGAGAGAGATTCTCTACATATATTGGATATAAGCCTCTTATTAGTTAAATGTGTGTGAAAATTGCTATTTATGACTTAATTTTCACTTTCAGAGAACATAAATTTTTTATTCTAATATACTTCAACTTATCAAGTTTGTCTTTTATGAATAATATTCTATTTCTAGAAGAGAAATATTTCTATACTATAGATCATAATGATACATGTTTTATTCAAGAAAATTTAGTTTTGACTTTCATGTACAGATCTACAGACCAACTGAAATTAATTTTTGTATATGGTGTGAGATTGGGATCAGAATTAATGCTTGATCCATATGGATATCTAATTAGCCCAGAATCATTGAAATGATCCTCCTATTCCCACTATATTGCAATGCTACCTTTGACATAAACTTTCATGTATTTTTGTCTCTTATGTTCATCTTTTTTTTTTTTTTTTTTGATAGAGTCTCACTATGTCACCCAGGATGGAGTGCAGTGGTGTGATCTAGGCTCACTGCAACCTCCACCTCCTGGGTTCAAGCAATTCTCCTGCCTCAGCCTCCTGAGTAGCTGGGACTACAGGCATATGCCACCACGCCTGGCTAATTTTTTGTATTTTAGTAGAGACACAGTTTCAACGTGTTGCCCAGGCTGGTCATAAACTCCTGAGCTAAGGCAATCCACCTGCTTTGGCTCTCAAAGTGCTGGGAATACATGCATGAGCCACCATGCCTGGTCTCTTATTTTTATCTTTGTATTATCTCTCAGTGCTGCATATCGTAATTTTGCACAATCCAAACATTTAATAACTGTACTTTTGAGTAACTCTTGATATATGGCTTATTAGTCGTTTTTACACTGCTGATAAAGACATACCCAAGACTGGGAAGAAAAAGATGTTTAATTGGACTTACAGTTCCTCATGGTTATCAAGGTCTCAGAATCATGGCAGGAAGCTAAAGGCACTTCTTCTTCTTCTTCTTCTTCTTCTTTTTTTTTTTTTTTTTTTTTTTGAATCTTGCTCTTTTATGCCCAAGCTGGAGTGCAATGGCTTAATCTCAGCTCACTGCAACCTCCACCTCCTGGATTCAAGCAATTCTCCTGCATCAGCCTCCCAAGTAGCTGGGATTACAGGCACTCACTACCATGCCCAGCTAATTTTTTTGTATTTTTAGTAGAGATGGGGTTTCTTCGTGTTGGTCAGGCTGGTCCCAAACTCCTGACCTCAGGTGATCCACCTACCTCGACCTCCCAAAGTACTGGTATTACAGACGTGAGGCACTGCACCCAGCTTGTGAAAGGCACTTCTTACATGGCAGCAGCAAGAGAAAATGAGGAGGGCGCAAAAACGGAAACCCCTGATAAAACCATCTATCTTGTAAGACTGATTCACTACCATGGGAACAGTATGGGGGCAACTGTCCCCATGATTCAAATTATCTCCCACCGTTTCCCTCCCACAACATGTGGGAATTATGATAATACAATTCAAGATGCGATTTGGGTGGGGACACAGAGCCAAACCATATCAATGGTAAAGCAAGTTATCCCACTTTGTTCATCTTCATCACAAATAAGTCAATTGAGCTTGGCCTTTGATATTCTCTATTAATTTTAGAATTAGTCAGATTCCATAAAAATAGATTTTTGGTTGAGAATACATTCAATCTATGAATCAATTTGGGGAAAATGTTCATCTTTACAATATTATTTCCTTCAATTTATGTATATAATACATAGTATACTCCTCTGCTAATTTAGGTGTTCCTTAATGTTTTGAGTTTTCTATTTGGAAATCTTTTAGTACATTTATTCCTATTCCTATGTATTTAAAATATTGGTGATGCTTTACATAATATTATTTTTTAAATCTTGTTTCTTTTTTCTAGCTTTAGTTAGAAGTGCAATTTATTTTTTAGTCTGGATAATATGTAGAGCTGTCTAATTATAACAAGTGTGTCAGTTCCACAGAGATTTCTACTGACGAGTTATCTTCTGCATTATGGGCTATATTTTATCCTTTCTTTGTATGCCTGGTAATCTTTGGTTTATTGTCAAACATTGAAATTTCACATAGTTATATACTGAATGTTATGTATTTCAATTTTCTTTGTACCTATGTACAAACTACCACTGAGTCTCTTCAGTTCTTTCTTTATATTTTCTACTAAATCCTGCTTTTCAATTATGTTTCCAAATAATCATCTCACTTCCTTAGCACCACTTGTTAAGGTTTCTACAATTTCTATTTGTTTTCTGCCTGTATCTTTGTCTTCTAAACCACCTTATAGACAGTTGCTAGAACACATGCATGTGTATTATATATAATGTGCTGATATACAGGATTGATGAGAGGAATTCATTATAATCATAATTAGCAACCATATTCTTGGCACATATTATATGCTAGGTGCAAAAAATGCAGTATTTCTAATCTCCACAAAATCTCTTTGAATTGGATAATTCTATCTTCACTTTATAGGAAAAAAGACTGAGTCTCAAAAATGTCTCATTTGTGTAAGGCCTCATGCCCCATATGAGGAAAGGACAAGATTCTAAAGCATATATTCTAAGGTTTCACAACTCACTTTTACTGAATATATTTTATGTTATGAGGGTTGTCATCTTTTAAAGTTTTTGAGGTCTTTGAGATCTTTTATATACTCCACACACAAATTGCCTCAGCAAAAAATAAATATTGATCAACTTGTTGAATTCTGTGTCACAATTCCTCAAGATACGAATAGGCAGGTAACAGAGATGTGCTCAGTGTGAATAGGCAGCAAGGCTCCTCTGCTCCAAAATTATACTCACTGGACAATGGTCCTTTGATGAGAGAAAATAGCTCTAGAAAAATGAGCTAATAACAATGAGATCATTTTCTCCTTGAAAATATCCTCAGTTCAATAATACATGGACATTACATTTTCCTGATATCCTCTGCAGAATTTGAAAATAGTAGTCCATCTCTAAGGTTGTTTCAAAACTAATTCAGGGAGCTTTCAGTCTTCACTTTAGTTAAGGCTGCAGTCACAATATAGAAGCATTCATCAAATTATTGGACAATTCAAACCAAAAGAATCTTCCTCTAACCCTATACACACTATTGCCCCCTCCGAAAAAAAGAAAGAATTTTGATTAAAAGAAAAGATTGTGATCTAACTAATCCTGTCTCTTCCATATGCTTCACATATATTCACTATATAACTGTTCCAACCCTTCCTTACTGTAGTTATGGAGATCTGGTTATGTTCATTATAGAGTTTAAGCTTTTTCTTCTCTGGTTATGACTGTATTAAAGAGATTAGATAAGACACAAATAAAATGGAAAGAAATCTAGAGAAGGAATAGCTGTCCTAAAGAAACCTATGTACTTCCTTAATTTTTGCAATGGGCATGGTGATTTACAGATAAGTATTCTAGAGCTAAAGTGACTGTGGGGATTACACGTTACAGAAATGTAGCCACCTAAAATATATAACAATGATTTTTAAATATAGACAGATGATTTAGTCAAGACTGTTTACTGAAGGTAAATCTTGTTAAACAATCTCTTTTCTGAACATTCATCCTATAAATAAAGTGGAATTGAATTTGATATTTTAAGCTTTAGCTACTGTGACTAGTTGCATTTAATTGTGTGCAATATATTCAAGTAAGCAAATTCCAAATGGAACTGAATGATCTCTTATAACTGCTTTTTATTGACTCATTTCCCTGTATGTTCCTTAAATATTTTATCATTTTATTTCCCTATTGCCTTTTACACATATTTTTAAACAGTAGTTGTCTTGCCCCACAATCTTTTGAATTAGATCATCATGTTACTGTTCTTATCAGTATTGTGAGTAAACACTATTATTCCTGTTAATATAAATCGATCAGCATTTCATTTCTGGTATAAAATTCTATTACTGTTTACTGAAGTTCCTGAAAAGGAAGACTTAATCCATGTGATACCTTCTTTTACATGTAGCTAGAAAATGCCTTCAAATTCTCTTGACACTTCAGTGTTGTGCTCAGAACCTGTGTGTGATTAAGAAAAAATATTAAATGCATGAAATTTGTCATATTAACTGACAGGGATTTAGAAAGCATCCATAAAATGGTATATAATGAAATTCTCAAATAAAGAACAGCTATGTAAAAAAACAAGACTAATACTAATATTTTAATTATTATAAACCTTGTTTATAAACCAGCAACTTACCTATTTTCTGCCATTTAAAGCTAAAATCTGAAGATTTATTTTTAAAAACTATGAGAGCATTTTTTCCTGCAAGTATATAACCTACAAGTCAATTATTTAAAAGACCCTGTTACTGTCATCTAGACTGATTCTGACCCCCACCCCCATAACACTGATACATTACTTCTATTAGTAAGTTGATTTTATTTTTTCAGATATACAAATCATTAGAGAGTCTTTCCTCTGTGGCTTTGTTCTTGTAGGGAAAATGGAATTAAGAGACACTCTGGATAAACCCAGGTGTGATAGAGACTGATTTCAGTATCAGAATGACTTATTGGATCTGTTTCCGTGTTTGTTTTCTGGATTCAGTGGCTAATTTGGTTTCTAATCATGCTTTTGACCCCATTTTCAGACTGTTTGTGGTAACCGGAGAAGAAAGGCCCTGCAGTAGGTAATTAAGTCTGCAAAAGCAGGGCTGCTTACTTTTCATTGCAGCAGATAATCAGAGTGCTGTTGCTCAAGTGTAAAATGCAGAAATTAATGATCCTATATAATACAGATTAAGGCTTTCATTTTAAAAACTATCAGTGCAGAAGAACAAAGGTAGGAAAAACAGCATGATATTTGGAATTCCAGGATATAGTAAAGCTTGCAAAATTTGAAAGAGGTCTCTGAGCATGGGACTAATCAAAATTCGCCTTGTGTTCTAAAGTGATTGATTAGTTCAGAACTCACATATATTACTGCCCCATTGCATCTTGAAAAGGCACAATTAGACACATTCATCCATATCTTTTTACTTGTAAACATTTCCTATTGTTCATTCAGATCAAATCAGATAAGTAAAAGCATGTAACACACTGAGTGTCATATAGTAGGTACTCAATAAATATTACAGTGTTTGATTTCAAATAATTTTTCATAAAGGCGTTATAAGGAAGTATCTTGTAGCCAAAAGTGCACATGTATTTTAAAAACTATACAATCTTTAAAAAATTCCATAAACAACATACCTGGATGCTTTTTCTATTAGAGCTCAATAGTTTGAAAAGCAACCTTTGTTGTATAAGGACATCAGTTTACAGTGCACCCTTCATAGAAAAAAAGTAGGCTTTCAACAAAATGCCAGTGTTTGATGATATAAAACTTACTGCCCAAAAAATGCATACATCTCACACCATGGCTCAATGATTCAGTCCTCAGTGTGCATGAACATACTTTAACAACATCATCAGTTTAATCAACAATTACATCAATAGATTTTCAGTATTCTTTGTGAACTTGTTTAGGGCATTTTGATTATATATTCCCCATGTTTGCTTAATGTCATTTTTTTCAAGATTATACAATTATTCCTCATTTATCACCAATAATAAACTAGCTAATCTGTTAAACACTTCATTGAACTTATGAATAGCATTACATTCTTCACATTACACATGGGAAAGCTTAGACAAAAGCAAAAATGGCAATAAAGTTTTGGTCAGTCCACATCCATGAAACATTATCATTTTATTTTCTAATTTATACAAATTTTCACCAGCTCATATTCAATGGCTCTTGGATCAGAAAATATAATCACAGGGCCCCTGAAATATTACTTTAAAAGGTGAAGTTAGACCTAGAACTCCACACTAAGTCATCCAGAATGAAACAGCATTATTCCTGTCAGCAGTTGGGAAAACATTTGGTGTGTTGATCTGGCACAGTTCTAACTAAGCCTGTATTAGAAAAAATTGTGAACACATGAAGAGCAGCATTTGTTGCATATTGGTAATCATTTTAATCTATTTATAAAATATGCTTTGCAGCATTGTTTTCTAAACAGAGAAGAGAGGAGATTTGGCATGTATCCTCTATCAAAGCACTTGTAATTTCACTGAAAAGAACATGATCAGAAGTAGACCCAGAAGTTATAATAATGAACTATGTAGCCAAACCTGTGCTTTGCAGATCAATTTTCCCACTGGCCAGGACTCACCAAAAGTTTAGTGTTCATTCACTGTGACCAATATAGTAGATTTCAATAAAATTTTGCCTTCCAAGTTATATTCGGTAACTACATGCCATCATCATCAATAAGACTAACCAGCACTGCACATACAGTGTCTCATCACACTAACACTGTGGTGTCACGCAGCTGTTCACAGGCCCATTGATCTATTCCTTCCCCTATAAATTATGCAGGCAAGTTTTTCTTCTTATAGCTTTGTGGAAAGCAAAGTTAAGATTACTCTTTGGTTATTTTAAAAGAAAATGATGCTGTTAAAAGTAGGATGCCATAACCATTAGACTAGCTAGGTTCTCAGAGTGTGCCTCTTCTCGCCACGCTGAGGGGAAGTGGGTAGCCTGGCCTCTGACCCATAGAAAAAAGCCAAGAGAGGGAACTCAAAAGTGAATTCCCTGAGGATGGAGTGACTAGGATCTAGGATTGCTGACTCAGGCAACTTTAATTGTTTCTTTGGCTCAGTTTTACTGTTTTGGCATTCCTGAAAGATCTTTACCAAAAAGGCTCCAAGTCAATTATTCATTAGCAAATCCAAGCATGTGTAACATTTCTTGCTAGCCCTTGCAAGAGGGCTTGGAAGAGTATTCCAAGTCTAGCAAGCAATGAAGAGTTACCAATGACTAGCAGTAGAGTGGGTCTGAATTTGGCCACTGCTACCTGCAATGTAGATTGGCAATAACAATGGGCATAGGAGATAACAGGAAATTACAATCTCAGAGATAAAGGATTTAGAGAGAAAAAGCATTCCTATTTATCCACTTTCCACTAATCATGTTATTCATATCATTTGATTTGAGATCCAGGCTCATTTATCTATATAGTTACAAAAAGTAAATAATAAAAGTGAAAAGGTGAACTACCATGTTGGAAGTTGCTTGTTTTTCTTTTAATAACCACAGGCCAGGTTTTGTGTTTTCATACCTAAGGTTCCCTACAGGCAGACTTTACTACCCCTGTTTTGCAAATGAGAACAGAGTTAGAGAGGTTAAGTGACTGATAAATCAATTAAGCTAATAAGTGGCAAAGCTGGGATGATTATATTCAATTGGAAAAATGAACAAGTATAAGGAAAAATAAACTTAAAAAAAGGCAACATGGTCGAAAGTTAATGTCAGATCTTGTTGACATTTTTAACTACTTTCCATTCTCCTATTTTAAGAGCTACAAAAAGTAGCCTATGCTGTTCTCTTTGCTCTTGTAATTCATCCTGGATAAATCTCTAATTCTTAGCCTCATGGCTTCTCTCTCTTTCTTACCTATGTTCCTGCTTTCCTCCATCTAACCCTATAGGTTGATGAAAAAGTTGAATAGCCTATCTTTTTTTCTTTTCTTTTCTTTTCTTTTCTATTCACTGCTTTTCCTTTCTTCTTGAATTTTGAGGCTCTTTGAATTCTTGAAAATGAGGCTTCTTGAATTAATCATTCTTTATTCCATTCCATTCAGCTAAAAGACACTTTAGATTAGGCCTAGAATCCAGGCCTTTGTATTTGTGAGTGGATTTGAATGGAATTGGTATCATTAAATAATCAAACAAATTATAAAGCTACCATAATTAAAATATTTTCACCCTGAGGTATGAATAGACACTTTAACAGCTCAGAATAATTAATGTCACAGGTGTCACTGTGTTTTTTAAGAATTGGGTATCTAATGAAATTAACATATTAATATGGAAGAAATAGTATTCAATAAAGTGTTTTAAAAGTACTTAGAATACAGGGGGATGATATCTAAGATCCTGAATTCATTCGGTATACCAAAATAAGTCCCATATGTATTAAATAGTTACATTAAAAAAATCGTGTCACAGAAAAAATTAAAGGAAGCACTAGGATACTCATAAAACTGCTGCAGGCCAGGCACAGTGGCTAACGCCTGTAATTTCAACACTTTGGGAGGTCGAAGTGGGTGTATCACCTGAGGTCAGGAGTTTGAGACCAGCTTGGCCAACATAGCAAAACCCGGTCTCTACTAAAAATACAAAAGATTAGTGGGGCGTGGTGGTGGGCACCTGTAATCCCAGCTACTCTGGAGGCTGAGGCAGGAGAATTGCTTGAACTGGGGAGGGAGAGGTTGCAGTGAACCGAGATTGCACCACTGCCCTCCAGCCTGGGCAACAAGAGCGAAACTCTGTCCCAAAAACAAACAAACAAAAACAAACAAAAAAACTGCTACAAAGTTTATTCACAACTAAAACTCAAAAAATTAAGAAGTAAAAAAACAATATTGACAAAGATTGATATGTATTGGTGTTTACTGTGTGTCAGGTTTAGTCCTATGAACTTCCATGTCTTAATGAAATGGAATAGTTCCCTGGACCCCTTGGAGGGACTTGTAAAGTGATGGCTTGCTTACTCATTTCACAGCTCTCAACCCCTTGCGGAAGGGGGAGCATGAAGGAGAGCAGGTGAAGAGATCAGGATGAATATTTCTGGGCAACTGGCAGAAGCAGAATTCTGTGCGGGCCTGTGGTAGCTGCATCTAGGGTTGCCCACGACACCGTGGAGCCCCAGAAGGTGTGTGTTACAGTGCGGTCTTTTAGCTTTGCCATCTCTGGACAGCGAAAGTACTAAACAGCTAAGTGAAGTGTCAGTGTAACAGCATTTCACGCCCACACCTGGGTCTTTGTCCAGCGTCCAGGAAGAATGAGGTCACACAAACAAGTTGGAGGGTGGTGAATGTGGAGGATTTTATTGCTGATAAAAGTGACTCCCAGTGGGAAGGGGGACTGGAAAGGGGATGGAGTGAGAAGGTGGTATTTCCCTGGAGTTCGGCTGTCTGACCAAATTCCTCTCCAACTATCTCTGGCTGAACTCCTCTCCCACTGTAGTCTCCAATGTCCAGCTGCTGCTTCTTCTCTCGATGTTCAGATGCTTCTTCTCTTCTCTCCTTTTCTGCTGCTCCTTTGCCAATGGAGTCTGGGGTTTTTATGGGTACAGGATGGGGGGTGTGGCGGGCCAAGGTGGTTTTGGAAAAGGCAACATTAGGGCAAGAAATTAGGAATGCATGTTCTTACTTTGGGCCTTGGGTCCAGGCTTGAGGTTGGGGCTTCGCCAAGGACCCTGCCCTTTTCTGCCTCTGTCTCCTGTCCATATCATTACCTCATTTAATATCCACATCCCTCATGATGAAAATAATATTATTGTTTCTATTTTACAAATCAGATGAAAATATTAAGAAAGGTTAAGTGATTAGTCCAAGGTTCAGAGTTCATATTCATCACTGTTGATTCCAAACTCTGTACTCAACCACTACATTGTACAGAAAAATTCACATATAAATATGAACAACTTCCACTATAGCAAAGGTTATGAAACAGACTTTAAAAAAACACATACAGCAAGAAGGATGGGAAAAAGTTGATATTTTTATTTTGTAAAAGGTTATTTAAATTGATAAAAAATACACAAAACTGTAGCTCAAAGGACATGACCAGTCAATGTACCAAAAAATAAAGATAACTGGAAACATGAAAAAACTCCACAAAAAGTAAAATAATTTGATCTCTTAAATTAATATAATTAAATCTATTCATTATTTCTTTGTAGACATTGTGAAACAGATACTTCATAAATTACCTTAAGAAAGCTATTGGTTATATACAAAACTCCTTACAGTGTTTACAACAGATTTCAACAGATATGTGTTAAAAATGGACACTTAGCTCAGTCTCTTCCTTCTTACTAGAATATGGGCAACAAACAAAACCAAAAAAAGGGGAAATAGAGACCAAAACTACTGGAAGTCAACTGCTGGACAAGATCAGAGATTTTTATTAACCATGAGTTATATATCTATGTAATTTTTGAAAAGAAGTTGATACTTATTTAAAATCTTGTACCCAACCACCCCAAATAAACCTGCCAGCTTAAAGGAAGATAATAAAATCTCCTATCTTTTTCTGACCTGCCCTTACTTCTCACATCTCCATACCCACTTTTGTAGTAATGAAACCTGAGCAACCATCCCTCTACTGCTTTTTGAGGAGATCATTGTATTGTTTGTTCTCTTTCTCTTTTAGCAATTTTCTTGCCACATCAATTTGGAGACTGTAATTCCTACAAAATAAGAGGGCAGAGAGCATTGGGCAGAGGAGGGTTGCATGTTGAGAGGTGTCATCCTAGATCAGTTAGTTGCCGGCTGTGGAGTCGAAACAGGAGGAGTCCAGGCGCTAGGGCATTCTAGGAATGGTGGTTTTTCATAAACTCTATTGTATCAGAGTAAGAGATCCAGGCAATAGGCATAGGAGAAATTTATACCTTGGCGTTATGGAAGCCACAGGACAAATGCTTACTGATGCTGGAAGTTGGTCTAGGAGCAGAATATATCAACCTGCCCTCCAGCTGGCATTATGAAAAGGAGATTTAGTAAGCACTCAAATGAACAGACAATGGGCCCAGGATAAGCATGACATTGGGATGGATTGCTTCCCACTTAAAAAAGAATGAGCATCAAACAACAAAAATAATAGAAGCTCTTAAAACAAAACAAAATCTTCAAAACAAGGGAAAGGGCAGGTTATTTTAAAAGCCTCTGGACTAACAGACCTCTAGTAGGAGACAGCACTCCAGGTGATGGAAAGGACCAAAGGCAAGCACGGAGCATGTCTCTCTTCCCATCCTCTGAAATTCAAACTGGCTGTAGCAGGGTTTACACTTAAGATCTACATTTTAAAATAAATGGAAAACACTGCCTAGGAAGAGCTAAACTGAATGTGAGTTTCGATATTTTAAAATAAAGTCCACATTTGCGTGGTCAAGAAACATTCTGCTCTTGCTGTACACACATGAAACCTGCAAGTGGACATGCCCCAGGAAAGTACACAAGACCTCAAACTCAACTTCACCATTCTGTGTGGCTCTGCAAATCGTTCAGGGTTAAAAGAGGCTGTTAGTTTTCAAGAGGAGTCAGTAATACATGTTTTAATGGGAAATTGCCTGTTTAACTGTTTGCAATTAAATAAAATTTTAAAATATGTTCAGCCCCCCAAATCTTTAGATTGGATCCAGCATTCTTGTCTAATTTTATCACTGTTGGAGTATTAAAAAAGACAAAAATTGGGAAATATGATAGAAATGTAAGATAAACTATCAATCTGGAGTGGCAATATGTAATAATAAGAGAAATTTCAGAAAGAATCTATAGGTTACAATTATATAAAAGGCTATGCATTTGCTATGCAGTCTATATACTATGCTGGGCTTAAATGTAAGTCACTGTTCTAAGTACTGTATATATTTTCCCTTATTTAATCATCATAAAAACCCTATGACTTAAGTATATGACATACCCATTTTACAAATAAGAAAACTATTCTAAAGAAACGTTAAGTAACCTGCCTAAATTCTTATATCATAAAAGTAATGGATATGGGATTTGAACTTAATCTGTATCTACAATGTGTACTTCTACCTTCTCCACTAAGAAATAATAGGGAAAAATAACAGGGAAAAATACTACATGGACAATATTTCACAGAGCCAAAGAAAGACTTGAACTTTAATATCAAATGATCCATCAGTAATTCAATAAGATGACTTTAAAAAGAGATGAATCTAGACATGCCCTTGTGAAATGTCAGAACACCAAAGACAAAAGATTTTGAGTTTTCAGAAGGCAAAAGAAAAGCAGCAATCATTGGGTTAGCATGACACTCTCGTTAAAATATACAAGAAAATAGAAACCAGTACATGAGGGAAGACCATGAAGCAATGTTTTCAAAGTTGAAAAATAAAATGATTGTGAATATAAAATTTGATTTTATATAATCTACCAACCGTCCAACTCCCTTCATCTACTCATTCTGAAAAAGCACAGATAAAACAAAAACTTCTTGAGGATGTACTCCCACAAAACAAGTTAGAGTACAAAGAAAAAATATAAATAAATCCAAAAAGGAGAATGACTTAGGTGGCTGAGGCAGGAGGATTACCTGAGCCTAGGAGTTTGAGGCCAGTCTGGGCCACATACTGAAACCTCATGTATAAAACAATAAAAATAAAATATATAAATGAAAAATTATTAAAAAGCCAAAAATGTGGTCTCCATGAAAAAAAAGGAACTATTTTAGTGTGAAAACAATTTCCAGAACATCAGTCTATAAAACAGAATTGAAAATCAATTGATCTGAATTAAAGTAGGAAGTCAGTCTTCATA